>NC_062966.1:38064658-38086530 GCF_023119035.1 Salvia hispanica | reverse complement strand
TTATTCAATAGTCAATATATATTGATTTAGATATGGAATAGAGTATTAGATAACTTAAGACTATTAAACAGGGTAGTGTTAAAGAAAATAACTAAGTTATAGTGCATAACCAAATAACTAAATTTGAAGATCATTTTCAGATACTCATTAGATTATTTTTTAATCGATTTCGTTTCTAACATGGAGCCAATTTTTAGATCAATTTTGTTTATACGAATTCACACTTTTTAAAATAAACTAGCGTCGCCCACGTGGGATGCACATGCATGATCCATTTTTTTATATTTAAACTTATTTTATACTGAAAAATAATTTTATAAATTCATAACAATATGATTGTATGAAATCTGAAATCATAAATATATAAAATAAAAATAATTATTAAAAAATATAAAGTCAAAAAAAGAAAAAAAATAACATATTATTTCAAGTTCTAAAATCACAAATTTATACAATAGCAATTTATTGTACCAATAAAAACTCATATAACCAAATAAGTTTATAAACTAAAAATTGCACACAAATCACATATCATTTAAATCACTTTTAGATCTATACTACAAAAGATCAATCACAAACACATGTAAATAAAAATAATGTATAAAGATAATATTAGAAGATAGCCAAATCGTTCAAAATCATCAACAAAAATACAGCAAAATAGCATGGAATATACAATCGATATCAATACGCATGCATTTAGCCGGAAGGAAAAAAAAAAAAACTGGTTGCATACCCTAATAGAATACCTCGTATCGCCTACTTTCCGTGTAGCTGCCAAATATTCAAAATATCGATTCCAAGGCCCATTAATATATTTCCCACCATGTCTCAAACCTATTGTTTAGTACTTATTGAATTTACCTTTTATTACTTCCACAATAATAAATATAGTATAAATGTATGTATATATGTTTATTCTAGCACTGTTGTATAAATGATATCGAAATATGATATACTACTATAGTACTACAAAGAAAAATAGAAACTTTTATAATATAAATTGCTATATGTGATTTACCATGTATGATTAGGGACCTAAGAGCATCCACAATAGCGAACAGAGGATGGACTAACCGATTTTTATTTTTTTCTATTGCACATTGTGGGAAGATATTAAAGACCTTGCAGCGCCAATTTGATCGCATTAGCCTGCAAAAATGAAGGAAACATCGCTGTGAACCCGAACCAACCATGCCACGATTGAATCATGGAAATGCAAAGGGAGAAACCAAAAAATTCTTATGAAACAAGGTAGATCTAGTATAGCTAAAGGTCAGTACCGGGATATCGAACTCAGAGAATAAGATTGCAACTGTCTATCATATACTAAGCGTCATGTACTATTTAGAGACACATGGTTTTTGGGTTTGAATTTATAAACTAGACATAAAGAAATAAATAAATAACAGAAAATATAAAAATAAATAATATACAAAACAGGCTAAGGAATGTAGAATTTTAGGAACCACAATCAAAAGCTAAAATCCAAAAGAATTCCTTGAATTACGGTCTCTAGAGTTACTAAGCTATCACATATGTAAAACTATATCTTCTCTCGAAGCATATAATTTGTAGATTGCTACCTAGAACCGAAGTGTCCTTCCTAGAACTAAGGCAACAACTCCTAAAAGCTCCTAAGATAATTTTGCTTCATTCAAAGGCTCAAATCTCTCGATTTTATTGGCAAAGACGTCAATTTCTCCTCTTTCAAATTAGACTACTCACTTCTCAGTTCTTGTAGTAAAATCCACATGCATTCATAAGATGGCCAGTCAAACAAATGTATAAGCACAAGAGAAATCGAAATAACTACAAGAGCTAACAAAGAAAAACAATTGAATTAATAACTCAAAATCATTCTACAAAAGATGTTTAATACTCATAGACAAGTAAAACAACAAAAAGTACTAGACATGAAGAAAAACAAAACAAAACCCAAGGTTGAATTATGCAATCTTCAGTCTTCTCTTGCCTGGATCTGCAGAGCTCCGCTCCAATGGAAGATGGATGAATTTAAGTGTGGAATATGGTATGGAAGAAGTATAGGGATGGAGAGGATTGGAGGCTCTGAGATGAATATTATGAATTAGGTTATGGGGTATATATAGGCTTGAAAAGGATTTATAATTGGTAAAAAAGTATCCTCCAAGTAATAGAAAAGATGGTAATTTCGAATCCTACAATTAATAGGAGAGATTTGATATCACAAGGCAACAATTTCTTTCATTTCTTCAATTTCCGCCAATTTCCACCTAATTTTGACTGCACTGCGCAACGTTCGTAAAATGGCCATAACTTTCTCCACAGAACTCCGATTTAGATGTTCAAGGTACCCACTGAAGCTATTGGACTTCAAACTCGTTGGCAGATGGGCTCGAACAGAGGCTGCTGAACCTTGACACCTTTTTTGCACCTTTTTCTATCTTTTTCTATCATTTATCAACAAACACATCAAAATACCAAAATATATAATATATGCAATTTAAGAACATAATTTGCAAGATTGACATTTAAAACGAGCCAAATCTAGGCCTTAAAAACATGCAAAACCATGCCACGACTGAATCATGGAAATGCAAAGGGAGAAACCCAAAAAATTCTTATGAAACCGCATTACCTGCTCATCAGTAATTCTACGCAGAGGCAAAACACCTCCAATGACAACATACCCTTCCTTGCTCTGAGGAGCTCTCAACGTTGAAATCAGCTATGCCAAGGGACGTTGAAGGAACCCGAACAACCTTGGAAGACGAATAATGTCCTGCAAGATGGCATAAAAAAATATATCAACCATCAAATAATAAAACCAAATAATCACATTAATTTATTTTACGATTTTTTTTTTGAAATCATTGTCCACTTAAATGTTTGAATTGTATATGACATATATTAAATCTAAATCACAGTTACTAAATGTCCATAAAGTTAATTGGCTAGTGGGTAAGTGACAATGAATGTCATTAGTGGGTAATTAATCATGAAAAAAATGAAGAGTCAAGTATTAATATTTTATTTAGGTTACATAACACGATATTTAAATTTAATAGAAATAATATTAGAAAAATCCTTTTATATATGACATTATTATTTTAAAATTCCTCTTTTATATATTCATAGATAGATAGATTGATAGATTAATCGGTATCTAAAAATGATCTTCCTATTTTTAATTAAATACATATATTTTTAATTTAATAACGTTGACTTTAATAATTATAGTATAGTAGATTTGATCTATTCAACATTGATATCTAAATAGGCGTAAAACTGCAACTGTTCAAAGAGAACAATTATGGAAAGCTAAACAATCCCAGATTCCCAGATTTCAAGCAGAAAGACAAATCCACCCAAATTAACCCAATAATTTCCAGAAAGCAATGATCTTCAGAAGATTTTTGTCAAATTGTTGGTTGAAACCCCTCCAATATCACTCATTCATCAACGCCAGCCACCAAATTCGATGCTTTTCGGCTTATCCCCAATTTGATTTCAGCTGTATAAGTGATCCTGATGATGCCGTTGATCGATTCCGGAATATGATGAGAATGCAGCCGCCCCCTTCTGTTATTAATTTCAACAAGTTATTGAGTGCTGTGGTGAAGATGCACCAATACCCAGTCGCCCTCCACCTGTTCGACGAAATGCTTCAAAGGGGTGCTCCTGTAGATCACTACACCTTGAGTATTGCGATCGATTGCTTCTGCCGATTGAAAAGTCCTGATCTTGGGTTTTCAATTTTAGGCATTTTCTTCAAACGTGGGTACGAGCCTAATGTAGTAACTTTTAACACTCTCATCAAAGGGCTTTTATTGGTCAGAAGGATCCCAGAGGCAGCAAAGCTATGTTGGAAGTTGTCTGCGTTGCAGCTCTGCAATCCCGATGAACAAACATATAGTACTATGATTAACGGGTTATGCAAAGCCGGAGGTATTCTTGAGGCGCTTGAATTGCTTCATCGATTGGAAAAAGATAGGTGCAAACTTAATGTTTATGCTTACAACATAGTTATTGATGCTTTGTGCAAAGATAGTAAGGTAGATGCAGCTCTTCGACTTTTCTCCTCCTTGGGTGATAAGGGGATTTCACCTGATGTTGTGACATATAATACTGTAATTGAGGGGTTATGCAATCATAGAAGACGGAATGAGGCAGAAGACATCTTGAGGAAGATGATATCGAATAAGGTCTTCCCCAATGTGGTCACTTGTACTATTTTTATAGATGCTCTATGCCGAGAGGGAAGGATGGAAGAGGCTGAGCATATGTTGGTAAGTATGAAGCAAATTGATGTCCAACCTAACATTTTCGCATACATTGCATTGATGAATGGATATTGTTTGCTAGGACAAATGGAAAAAGCTAGAAACATTTTCCAACTAGCAGTGAAATTGGGCATCAAGCATAATGTTAGAAGCTACAATATTTTGATGAACGGGTATTGCAAGCTGGGACGAGTTGATGAAGTTTGTCATCTTTTTACCTTGATTCGCACGAAAGGATTGAAGCACGATGTGGTTTCTTATAGCATAATGCTAGAGGCTTTAATTTTTGAAGGCCGATGTGAAGAGGGCTTCAAGTTGCTGAAAGAGATGGAAGCTCTACAAGTGCACCCTAATGTATTGACTTACAATATCTTGTTAGGTGGCTTGTGCAGGGCTCATCGTATTGATGAAGCATTTTCCATGTTGCATACCATGGAAAGCAAAGGCGTCATTCCAGACATAGTAACTTATAATATCCTCATTGATGGATTGTGCAAAGATGGTAAACTCAGACGGGCAAAGGATGTGTTTATCGAGCTTCCTTCCAAAAATTTGCAGCCTGATGTCGTAACATGTACAATTCTTGTTGGTGCAATTTGTAAAGAAGGTCGGATAGAAGAGGCTATGGATTTGATGATGCAAATGGTGAACAATGGCTGTTTGCCTGATGTTGTCACATATACAATCCTTATTGGGGCACTTTGCGAAGTAGGACGGATAAGAGAGGCTAAGGATTTGATGATGCAAATGGCGAACGAAGGTTGTTTGCCCAATAGTGAGACTTACAATGTTTTTGTCCAAGGTCTTCTCAAATGGAACAAGATGGACGATGCAATTCTTGTATTGAAAGAGATGATTGCAAGAGGAGGATGTACAGTTTGTGCCACCACTATTTCAATGTTGAGTGAACCTCTGCGAAGGGAAGGTAACGAAAGTGTTTTATTTGATATGGTTATGAAACTTTTACCAAAGAAGGTGTAGGCTAATCTAGTATAGGCATACACAAGAAGCTAGAGAGAGATGCATAAATTGATAGAAATTCCTAGAGTTTCATTCTAAAACCGATTGGTGATACGAGGAGCGACTCATTATACTTATATAGGGATTTAGTTCTCTTTGATGTGGATATTGGTATAATTATTCTTGAACCTCCAAGTTAAACCTTGAAGGGATTGGACTTGTTTTTCTAGATTGGTAGAACCAACCATCTATGAAATTGGTCTTAGTTTAAAGTTCAGAGATATACTGTTGGTTCAGTTATCTTTTTTAAAGTTTCTATATTGCTAGTTCAGTTAAATTTGGTTCACCGTCGGCAACATGCTCCAATACCGCGATAGAAATACATAGATTTCCATTCTAAAACCAACTGGTTGTTAGAGGAATAGCCCATTAAACTTATATAGGGATTTTACTTCTCTCTTACAGTGGAACATTATTATAGATATTTTTGTTTCATTTGCTAACATAAATCATATTTCTAGTAAAAGTTTTTATATAAATATATTTACAATACTGTTTTGTTATATTTAATCGGGTTATAGTACAAATACTAAAAATGATCAATAATATGGAGAATTATACAAACAAAATAAAAGATCGCCCAGAAAATAACATTAGACCTTATTTCTTAATAAGCCCATAATTGGGCCTCAATGTACTCCCTCCGTCCCAAGGAAGATGACCCCCTTTCTTGGGCGACACGAGATTTTATGTAACTTTATTTTGTGTGTTAAATGGAGAGAGTATAGTAAGAGAGAGGAGATAAAGTAGAGATAAAGGGGTTTCCATTTTAAGTAATGTGTTATCTTGGCTGGGACAAACCAAAAAGGAAAGTGAGTCATCTTTAATGGGACGGAGAGAGTATAAAAGTAGCCTATTTTGAGGTCCAATAGTTTGAAATACTTGAAAGCATATTTAAGTTGGTTACAAAAAATATTCCCAAAATTTATTAATCATACACCATTCATCATTTACTTGAAAGTACTTCTTTCGTGCCACTATAAGTGAGTCGTGTTTATTTTTAGGTTGTCCTAATATAACTGAGATGCTTTTTTTTTTTTGTAATAAATAGACAATGTATTTACTTTTGCATACATTATTATTTCTCCACTTAGCTTACCAAATTATATTTTCTTAAATATTGTGCATAAAAGAGTGTTTCACTTATAGTACCGCAGATAGAATAATTTTTTTCATTTTATATGTTTATAAAAATTAGACTCTTTACATGTTATTGATATTATCCGACAACGTATTTCACATAATATATTATTTAATTTATTATTTTTATAAAATAGTCTACCATTTTTTCCACTGGCAATTCGTTTTAAGTCATTATCATTAATTACACTATATTTAATACTTATTACACTATTCTCTTTTATTCCGCAATAGCGGACGTCAGCACGGATTAGCCATAGGCTAGTGAGAAGGGCGTGGCGGACATCCGTTATTGCATAAGGCTAACGCGACGGACGTCCCGGAGACGGTCATCCGCGGACAATATCGTTGTCCGCCTATTGCGCGGCAAGTGATAGACTAACCGATAATATACAAACAAAATAAATGATAGCATGGAAAATAAATTAGCCCATTATTGGGCCTCAATGTATAAAAGTAGCCTATTTTGAGGTCCAATAGTTTGAAATACTTGAAAGCAAATTTAAGTTGGTCAAAAAAAATATTCCCAAAATTTATTGATCATTCATCATTTATTTTAAAGTACTTCCATACCACTATAACAGAGTTGCTTTTTTTTTTTAACAAAAAGACTATATATTTAGTCTTGCATAATTTATTCTTTCTGCACTTAACTTACTAAAGTATCATTTTTCTTACATTTTGTGCATAAAAATTAGTCTAAAAATTAGTCTCTTTATGTCACGACCCAACTTTGCTAATTATAGCAAGGTTCGATATACCGTGACTGTGGTTGATATTAAGAAGGTGGGTTGAGTACGAAAAGAAGGATTTAATGGTCGAACTTTCTGTCTATAGAGTATAAACAACGAATACATGAATAGAATGGTTCGATCGAAATGACTCGAGTCGGTGACCATACAATATACTGGCTAGTTATCAGAGTATTTAGAGACAAAAAGGGATTTCTCTTGTTTCAATGCACAGCGAAAGGAACTGAACGCGGTTCCATGTATGAAGACACGAACCTCTGAGAGTATTGAATGAAAATATAGGTAGGTCTGGTTTAATTAGCACCCTCCACTCCATCACAGCTCAACCTGCACATTTAGAAATACATGCAGGGCTGAGTACAAAGGTACTCAGTGCACACGTTGTCAAAATCTACAATATATATTAAAACAAATATTGTCAAGCCATCATACAAGTAATACTCGGGGTTTTTCTGAAAAAGACCCAAGCTTACTAAATTCTTTTACTTTAAAAAGTTGATTGTTCTGTAATTCGCCATATCTGAACTTTCCTTCTTGTGCCGGGAAAGTGGCCACTTTCCACGAGCACCGGACCGGCCAACCCTCTCGATGACACACGGTCCACGTGCACACTAGTCCGAATAGGGACTCTCCCAGCAACTCGAATTCGATTTCTCACTTTATTTGGCATAGCACATTCGGTATAACCAAATAGACAGGCATCATACATAAAACAAAACATTTAAGGCATGACAACATTATTTTCATAATTAATCATTATAAAATGATACTTTATATTTTTATCCGTTGTAGGATAGGAAAGTGCACCTCGTACGCTTCTTTTTCCGCATGACAATATTAACTCACTTGGAGTTAAATTCCTTGAGATGGATCTTGTCCAATAAAAGATAATAACTATTTAGCTGCAAAGAAATAACAATAGCGGATGATATGCTCTTCGGATATGCATCCTATTTTCCTTCTCTCTTTCATAAACTCATTCACTTTAATTAAATTCGAAGATTTAGTTATTGGTATTAATTAATCGAGAGATTAATTAATTAAATAAACTTGAAGATTTACTTGAGAAAAACATACAAACTCACCTATTTAAATTAACTAGTATCACCCACGTGCGTTGCACGATTCTTTCTATTTTCCTCAACTTATTTTACAGAGCGAAATAATTTTATGAAATTATAAACAATATCATCATGCGAAATCTAAAAGCATAAAAATATGTAATAAAATTTCATTATATAAATATATATGAAACCAAATAAAAATATATATTGCTTAGTAAATTCAGTAAAAATTCTTTGTAAATAATATGACCAACTAATTAGAATTAATAAAAAAATTATTACTAATTAAGAATAAATCTATCTCCATCTTCTCTTCTGGAATTCCAGTATTCATCCCAACATTTTTTATCTGCTTGCCTCTATCTCCAATAGCCTCACCTTTTCCAGTCATAATCTCCAACACTTCATCGCCGCTTGCCAGTGTCATATTCTCCAGTCCGATTGCCTCCATCTATATAAGAACTTTAGACAAAAAATAACAATAGTATAAATACATATATTTAAATTTGATGCTAAATTAGAAAATTGTTTGATGGGAACATGAACTTTTGCCACAATAGCAATGTATAAATATATATTAAAAACAAAAATAATATCGTTGAAAATTTAGAAGAATACCTAAAACCAAGCAAAATTTTTGCAGAAAATAAAGCATCGAGTGGGTGAATTATAAACTATCAAATGATATATTTATAGTCCAAACAAACGAATTGGGAGGCTATCCTAAAACCTTTCAATTTCCTCCATTTATGATTAGAAATTTAATATTTTAGTGAATACAAATGGACATAACGGCTCATACAAATGAATTGGCTCATTAATTTGTGATTTAGTTGTAGTTAATGTCTAAATTCATTTTAGTAGTGGTAATGGTATATTATTTGGTCAAAATCGGAAGGATTTTTCACCCTAAACAATAAAGAATTATGGATGTTACAAACAATAAAGAATTATGTTGCACATTACATGTGAAATGTAGTATAATAAATATAAATATTCATGTATCAATTTAAGTTTGTAACTGTAGTGAAAATCATGTAGTAGTATTTTTTAGTTGAGAACCGGCTATTGACACAATCATAAAAACTTTAAATTTAAAATTCAAAATGTGATGCCTTTTGGAATTATAACATATAATGTTAGTATCTACCAAATTTGATAATTATAAGTACTACTATAATAATAACACATCAATCTAAGTTTGTAACGGTAGTAACTCCTTTTATTAAATAGAGTCGTTACTGTATTGACTCATTATGTTTAAATTATGCTTAAACAATAAATAAATTGTCCTCATTATTAGAAAACTAAATTCACATCAATATTTGCATTTTACACCCTATATTTATAAATATTCAAATCTATACTCAGAATTCATAAATTTTTAAAAAGGACCTAAAACTCGCCTTTTATATATGTATAGATTCAAGAGAATTTATCTCAAGCAATTAATTTAATCTTAACATTACAATTAATAAATCCCAAAGGAAGAATTGATAAACTTTAGTTCAAAAATCTCTCTAAACTATTTAACCCATCAAGCACAAAATGTTACACATAAAATTATGGCCCGAGCCACTTTTCTTTTATACTTGGAAAAAGGCCCAAAACCAAGGAGCATAATTATTAGTTCTAGTATATACTGAGTCAAACTAGGCTCCATATACGTAACTTCTTTCTTATCATCATCTGTCTCTATTCTCTTTCTAACTCTCTCTCTCTTCTCTTTCTTTTTCTTTTCTAAATTTTCGCCACACAAGATACAACCTAGAGTTTTTTCACGATCGGGAATCTAAACAATATCCGATCGTCACGAAATTTTAACGAAGGTAGAAGACTCATAAAGCATCATTCTTATCGAAGGAGATCAAATTTTAACGGGTAGATTTTCCAGAAATAATTTCGGAAGTGGCTGTCGGTTTCTACAGTAGCAGCGTTGGTTTTCTATACGATCGGGGGTTCAAACGTTGTCTGATCGTTCTGAAATTTTAAAAGAAGGTAAACAACTCTCCTAACTTCACTTTGACCGAAGTAAACTTTACTTGAACGGTTAGATTTTCTATTATAAGTTTTCGAAGTGACTGCTAAATCAAGAGGTTTATTCCCAAATTGAAACATGTTAGGAGATTTTCTAGTTTCTTGAATAAAACAAATATGACGTATTTGGTAAAAAGGAGAGCATGCTTGGTTATGATTATATGTTCTATATGATTTATTGCTAACATGACATGTTTAATGGAATCATGCTATAAAGATGAAAAGGTTTAATTGGAGATTTGAGAAAATTACCTTAAAATGAACAAGTTTTGTTTAAATGTGCTCCTACTTGAAATTCTCCTTCTTGAAGAATGCTTGCGTGAAAACTTGCTAGGAAAGATGGAAAACTTTTCTGTCTACTTGCTTAAAATTTTGGGTGAAAAGAGATTTAGGTGTGTAGGATTTTGGTAGGAAGAAATCTGAGAGTGCGTCGAAGAAGCGTGAAACAGGATTTTGGTGTGTGTAGTAAAGCTATGCCTCGGTGAAATTATGAAACTGAAATTTTTCACAGCTCTCCTTCCTTATACTAATTTCTGCCGACACTCGCGTGAAATGAAAATAATTGAAAGCTTTTAATTCAACGCTCTTCTTGATTTTGGAGATACGTCTCCCTTGATTTAAATTCTTGTCAGCAGATTTTGCAGAAAATGATGACTCACCTTTTACATACACATATATACACATATACACTTATACTTATGTGATGACTTCGTGTCGTTTTCCGTGAATAGTGCCGCACTATTCACATGTTGACTATGGTTAAAGATTATTTTTGTTGCTATATTATTATTACTGTCGTTTCTGACTTGTCTCATCATCGTTTGTAGGGAGTTGGGGTTTCCTAAAGATAGGATACTAGCTTTGCGAAGAAGCTTTAGCTCATTTATTAGTACATTTTTCATTTGAAGAGAAATGACTATATTTTGTATATGGGCATTTCATATCCATTTGATTTATAATCAGACAATTATTTTATCGCTTCATGTATCTTCTTGCACATCAAAGTTCTTGATCAAAATTATTTTCTCATTGGCGTTTAACTATCAATTAAAACCCATCAAGGATTTTAATAAACGAAACATAGGAGTTTAAAATACTACTTGCTTTAAGTATTTTTTTTAACTCTATACACGTTTAAGGGCGTTAATTTGAGCGGGGTATTACACTTTACATTTTATTGATATTATCCTACAACATATTTCACATAATATATTAAGGGCGTTAATTTGAGCGGGATATTACACTTTACATTTTATTGATATTACCCTACAACATATTTCACATAATATATTAATTAATTTATTATTTTTAAAAAATAGTTTACCATTTTTTCCGCTGGCAATTCGTTGCAAGTCATAATAATGTTAGGCCTATTTTTAAGAGTATTACGAGCTGCTCCTACTAAAATGGATAAAAATAATTGTAATTAGTTAATGCAAATAATTACTCTTATCCAATGACAGAACTATCAGTAATGCTACAGTAATTGACACACTTTTACATAATCATTTTGATGTTGAATAAATAAAAAATAGATATAAAAATTACGAAAAATAATCACTCTAATTTTTCACTAACACATAACTTAGCATTAGTCTACATGGCTAATGTGATAATTCATTTCAATTTATTGTTTTCTCTTTTATAGTTAAAAGTCATGTTTTTTTAGTTTTACTATTTCCAAATATAATAATAATATAATAATAAACTTTTTACTCAAGAGTCTAGACCATTAATACTGGTAAGAATAAAAATAATAATATAATAATAAACTTTTTACTCAAGAGTCAAGACCATTAAAGAAACTGAAAGTTTATACAAAAAACACCCCAAATTCAAAAGATTTTAAGCAGAAAGAGAAAGCCACCCAAATTAACCCAATAATTTCCAGAAAGCAATGATCTTCAGAAGATTTTTGTCAAATTGTTGGTTGAAACCCCTCCAATATCACTCATTTATCAACGCCAGCCCCCAAATTCGACGCTTTTCGGCCTATCCCAGATTTGATTTCAGCTGTGTACGTGAGCCCGATGATGCCGTCCATCAGTTCCGGAATATGATGAGAATGCAGCCGCCCCCTTCTGTTATTAATTTCAACAAGTTATTGAGTGCTGTAGTGAAGATGCACCAATACTCACTCGCCCTCCACCTGTTCGACGAAATGCTTCAAAGGGGTGCTCCTATAAGTCACTACACGTTGAGTATTGCGATCGATTGCTTCTGCCGATTGAAAAGTCCTGATCTTGGGTTTTCAATTTTAGGCATTTTCTTCAAACGTGGGTACGAGCCTAATGTGGTAACTTTTAACACTCTCATCAAAGGGCTTTTATTGGTCAGAAGGATCCCAGAGGCAGCAAAGCTATGTTGGAAGTTGTCTGCGTTGCAGCTCTGCAATCCCAATGAACGTACATATAGTACTATGATTAACGGGTTATGCAAAGCCGGAGGTACTCTTGAGGTGCTTGAATTGCTTCATCGATTGGAAAAAGATAGGTGCAAACTTAATGTTTATGCTTACAACATAGTTATTGATGCTTTGTGCAAAGATAGTAAGGTAGATGCAGCTCTTCGACTTTTCTCCTCCTTGGGTGATAAGGGGATTTCACCGGATGTTGTGACATATAATACTGTAATTGAGGGGTTATGCAATCATAGAAGAGGGAATGAGGCTGAAGACATTTTGAGGAAGATGATATCGAATAAGGTCTGCCCCGATGCAACCACTTGTACTATTTTTATAGATGCTCTATGCCGAGAGGGAAGGATGGAAGAGGCTGAGCATATATTGGTAACTGGTATGAAGCAAATTGATGTCCAACCTAACATTTCAACATACAATGCATTGATGAATGGATATTGTTTGCTAGGACAAATGGAAAAAGCTAGAAACATTTTCCAACTAGCAGTGAAATCGGGCATCAAGCATAATGTTAGAAGCTACAGTATTTTGATGAACGGGTATTGCAAGCTGGGACGAGTTGATGAAGTTTGTCATCTTTTTACCTTGTTTCGCACGAAAGGATTGAAGCGCGATGTGGTTTCTTATAGCATAATGCTAGAGGCTTTAATTTTTGAAGGCCGATGTGAAGAGGGCTTGAAGTTGCTGAAAGAGATGGAAGCTCTACAAGTGCACCCTAATGTATTGACTTACAATATCTTGTTAGGTGGCTTGTGCAAGGCTCATCGTATTGATGAAGCATTTTCCATGTTGCATACCATGGAAAGCAAAGGCGTCATTCCGGACATAGTAACTTATAATATCCTCATTGATGGATTGTGCAAAGATGGTAAACTCAGACGGGCAAAGGATGTGTTTGTCGAGCTTCCTTCCAAAAATTTGCAGCCTAATGTCGTAACATGTACAATTCTTGTTGGTGCAATTTGTAAAGAAGGTCGGATAGATGAGGCTATGGATTTGATGATGCAAATGGTTAACAATGGTTGCTTACCTGATGTTGTCACATATAAAATCCTTATTGTTGCACTCTGCGAAGAAGGACGGATAGAAGAGGCTAAGGATGTGATGATGCAAATGGTGAACGAAGGTTGTTTGCCCAACAGTGAGACTTACAATGTTTTTGTTCAAGGTCTTCTCAAATGGAACAAGATGGACGATGCAATTCTTGTATTGAAAGAGATGATTGCAAGAGGGGGATGTACAATTTGCGCCACCACTATTTCGATGTTGAGTGAACCTCTGCGAAGGGAAGGTAATGAAAGTGTTCTATTTGATATGGTTATGAAACTTTTGCCAAAGAAGGTGTAGGCTAATCTAGTATAGACATAGACAAGAAGCTAGAGAGAGATATGCATAAATTGATTGAAATCCATAGTGGTCCATTCTAAAACCAATTGGTGATATGACGAGGGACTCATTAGCCTTATATAGGGATTTTTGTTCTCTTTGATGTGGATATTGTTATGGTTATTCTTGAACCTCCAAGTTAAACCTTGAAGGGATTGTACTTGTTTTTCCAGATTGGTTGGACCAACCATCTAGGAAATTGGCCTTAGTTTAAAGTTCAGATGTATGTTGGTTGGTGGTCAGTCTGTTTCAGTCATCTTTTTTCAGTTTTAGTATGTATACTGCTGGTTCACTTAAATTTGGTTTAGTTAAATTTGGTTCACAGTTGACGATACTCTCCGATACCATGATAGAAATCCATAGGTTTCCATTCTAAAACCAACTCGTTGTAAGAGGAATAACCCATTAAACTTATATAGGGTTCTGAACTAGGACGCAGCGTAGAAGGCACGTCTGCATTCTGAAATCGGTTTCTGCCTCCATAGACACTAAGATCAAGATCCCATTTAGGTGATGAGATATCAAGACCTGCTAAAATGTGTTAGAAGAAAGCTTATAAACAGCCAAATAAGCTTAAAGCCCAATAAAATTATAGGATTAAATTCAAAAATCTGTCAACATTGTTATCTGTAGTGACAAATCATGCAACATTCTTCCTAAATGATAAGTCTACTTAAACTAATGTAACTTACTGATCAAACAGTGTAACAAGTTAAAGTAAAAAATGAAGATTCTTGCTGAACTTACAAAGCACACCATAACTAACTACTAAAAGGATGCATCTGATCAAAAAAGAATAAGCTTCTGTAACATCAGTAGCATAGTTTTCACCAAAAAAGTGAAAATTTTCATGGTTCTAAATTCTGATACAGCTAAAAAGATAGAGCCCATTTACCTGTAGATTCTTGAAACAAGAAAGTGCAGAGAATCACAAAGCTCAACTGCAGCAGCTCCATATTTCCCAATAAGAAGAAAAAAATAAAGACTTCCCAAGTCAAGAATCATCAATCATTCACCTCCCATTTCAAAAAAAAATCAATCTTTATAATAAAAAGCAGAATATATTTGCATTGGCCTCAGTCCCACATATAGTACTACTGATGCAGACAAAACATATGGAAATATCATATTATATGTGTGTTTTCCTTAATTTTTGGATGTTTTTAACTCTGCAAGAGCTAGAAAGTTATTACAGAGCTTGGTGTTAATACTTTTCTTGAAATTGGTCACTAAAAAAATAAACTGATCAAGAAAAGGGGGAAGAACATTGCAGTCTTTCATAAATCACTTTTGCAAAAGGGATTAAAGGCTGATGGTGGGGATCAAAGAGAAGCTGCAGAAACCAAGAAGATTAAAAGGAAAAAAAATGATTCTTGGAGGAAAAAACAAATACAGTAAAACTTAAATAAATATATTGTTAATGTGTTGGCTGAGGCTTGGAAGTCTTTGGTGTTTGATAAATGGAGAAAATGGCCTAAATCCTTTTGGATTTAAGCATAAAAATTCAACATTCCATTAAAATCAGTTGCAGACCATTTGTCAAAGGATGCTGCAAATTTTCAACCTAATTTAATAAAACAGTCTCCATTTTTCTGAGGTGGAATTCAATAAAGTAATCAAACATAATTTAGTGATTATGACTACTTAAATGCCAATGATTTAGTCATATTGGCATGTTTAAGAATAGTTTGTGATAAAGAACTGATGGTTTTGAAGCAGACTGCAGACATAATGAAGACTGAAAATTCATTCAATTTAGATGCAAAATTTAAAATAACCAATCTGCTCAAGTAGAGTGTAATTCTAATCATAAAATTTACAAATACTATATTAGTTATGGCCATTCATATTCAAAATGCCATTTTATTTTTAATTAGTTATTATACTAACTGAAAGGGATAAATTTAAAAAAATCTGATATGGCTTTTAAATATATTAGTATTAAAATATGTATAAAGATTTGGTTCAATTCATCAACCAAACTTTTGTTTCTGTTACCTGTGTTTGTAGTATATAAAATTATTTTAACAAATATTGGAGTATGGGACTTAGGGGTGGGAAAAAATACCGACATACCGAAATACCGAACTTACTATATCGAAAAAAATACCGAAAATACCGATTTTTCAGTATACGTAGTTTTCGGTACGGTATCAAGGTACTGAAAACTTTCGGTACGGTAACGGTATCAAATATCTCATACCGCGGTATACCGTGGTATACCGAATCTTCGGTATATACCATACATGCGGTATACCGCGATTTACCGAATCTTCGGTCTATACGTTATATGTATAAACTTAAAATATTTAATATACATAATCTAATTCAATACTATATAAAATACCTCAAACATTACTTTCAGAGTTAATACCTCCGCTCCACATCTCACGCAGATTCATTTGACACATATTGCCATTATTTTACTTTAGTTTCATTTGGTACATATTTGAACAGTAACCTAAATCAACCTAAATCGTGTCCCATTTTATATTTAATATTAAATATCAGTAGTTGGATTATGATGGTTTCATCAAGTTTAAGTTTAAATGTTATTTTAAATATTTTGGATATATGTTTAGTTGTTTTGGATTTGGATTTGAATTGAAGTTTTATTATTTTGGACTTTTTTCAAATAGTTGAACATTTGGAATGTTATTTTATATATTTTGGATTTAAAATTATAATAGATTTTTTTATAACATGTATAACGGTATTACGGTATACCGCATTAGCGGTATGATAATGGTATTGAAAATTATCATACCGAATTTTCGGTATACCAAAGGCCGATATACCGAAAATACGTTAAGGTATCGGTGTAGAATTTTGTCATACCGCTACTTTCGGTACGGTATGTGGTATAACAAACACTCTTGGTACAGTATGCTGTACCGATCCACGTCTAGGATGGGTATGGAAAAAAGGATCAACTTTATTTTATTTTATTTTATTTAATTAGTGATGACATTAATTTCTCGTGGGATAGTGAGAGTGTCCAATGACCCCACATGTTATATGATCTATATAAGTATTAATTTCTCATTTGATTCATTTATTTAGATTCTAGTATCTTAATTTTTTGTATTCATATCGTTTTATAAAATAAAAATATATAGCCATGATTTAAAATTGTTGTGAAAATAGATTAATGGAACTTTAGTTTTTATATAATTTGTAGAATTAACATCATATACAATCATTTTTAAATTATTAGATCAAACTACATGTACAAAATGAAAAAAGAACCTACATTTACTAAATCAAAATGAGAGTGATGGTGGGTCTGAATTATATCACTTGACCTAAATTATTACTGCATAATATATTAATTCAGTGTCCCACTCAATGCCGGCCAATTTTTAAATAATTTTTTTAAAAAATCATTTGATTTTTTTGAGGGAAGGGGATAGGAGGGGTATGATTTTATTTGTTATAAACTAGTCGATATGAATATAATTTGGGTTATTATTTTGTTTGAAGTTTAAACATGTACAAAAATTGGCATCTAGGACATAATTAAAAAAAAATCATTTTGATATTTTATAAATAAAAATAGACACAAAGAATAAAAAAATAATCACTCTAACCATTCAACTCTTATAAGGTCATTGTTGACCTTGAGGTTTCACTTACTAGAAAATTACTTGCTCACTATTTAATGAATTGAGTGAAATACATCAATCGTACTTGATCTTTCACTTTTACACATAAATGGTACCTGATCTTTATTTTATAAGTATCGTTTTTGGTATCTAGTGACAAAAAAATCCTAGGTACCAAACATGTGATTTTTTGTTATGGAGGATTTTTTAGAAATTTCAATTAAATAGGGAGTACCAAACATGAAAAAAAAAATCCTTTCTTAAATTTTTTTTTCTGCTTTAGTTTTTTCTTCCGTCTTTTTTCCTTATATAGACATCTAATTGCATTTATAATAGTATAAATCAAGTACAAAACACCTAATTAAATTAGTTATTTAAAGTAATTAAATCAATTGAATATTTATTAGTAGTATTAAATTATTTTATACTCCGTACTAATTTTGGTAAGTGGACTCTACATTTCACTAACTCATTCCATTCACATTTAATTATAAAATCAATATATAAAATCGCATTCCACTCATTTTTCTATCCATTTTACTATGTAGAATTAAATAATTTTTTTAAATCAGTGCCAGTCAAATATAAGACATTTACTCATGCCTGGAGGGATAGTATTTGCAAAGAGAATAATAATTGATAGGTGAATAATGTCAAATGTAGGTGTTGTAAGGGTATAAATGACTCCATATTACTATAATAAGATTGCCCCACATCCCATTATAATAAAAGAAAAAAACAAATCCAACTCTTTTCCTTGATGATCTACTCCTACTTTAGAGCATCCGCAATGGTCCCGTGGTGGCCAAGGGGTGGTTGGAGGTGCGCGACGATCCGCCGGGCTGCAAACTGTGCCGTCAACATGTGGGCGGCGATCGAGCCGCCATGTGAGGCACGTTCCGCACGGAAGCGGACTTCAACAACGCAGGAGGTCCGGAAGCGGTGGAGCGCACTAGGGCCGCGGTGGGCCGTTTTGAGAATTTGTACGCCAACGCCCTCCGTCGCCGTATGGGCGTAATGAGGACGACGCTCCAGAGGATAGCCGCGAGGCCGGTCTTGAAGTATAGCGAGTTCACTCGTGGAGTGCTTCATTACCGGAAGGACTCCGAGAAGTTCCGGCGGGGCGCACGGTGGGTCAAGAAAAAACCGAACTATAGCGCGACTACAGCGGGAAAGAAGGGGATCCCACGACCTCCCCCGACGAGGAGTTTCCATCCCCTCCTTCATTTACGGTCGCCCGCCCGGCGGAAAGCGGGCGAAATGGCCGCGAGGCATCCCCCTATCGCCCCGCGAGGTTTATATTAGTGGAGTACTATCTATTCTATAAAGCTTTTAAGTGTTTCTTATTATAAAGCATAACAAGATAATTTCCCAATACAGAAAACGGAAGGAGATAAAAACACCCCCAAATTCCAGGGAGAAATCCACCCAAAAATTAACCCATGAATTTCCAGAAAGCAATGATCTTTAGAAGATTTTTGTCAAATTGTTGGTTGAAACCCCTCCAATATCACTCATTTATCAACGCCAGCCACCAAATTCGACGCTTTTCGGCTTATCCCAGATTTGATTTCAGCTGTATACGTGAGCCCGATGAAGCCGTCCATCAGTTCCGAGATATGATGAGAATGCAGCCGCCCCCTTCTGTGATGTGTTTGTCGAGCTTCCTTCCAAAAATTTGCAGCCTAATGTCGTAACATGTACAATTCTTGTTGGTGCAATTTGTAAAGAAGGTCGGATAGATGAGGCTATGGATTTGATGACGCAAATGGTGAACAATGGCTGTTTGCCTGATGTTGTCACATATATAATCCTTATTGGGGCACTTTGCGAAGAAGGACGGATAGGAGAGGCTAAGGATATGATGATGCAAATGGTGAACGAAGGTTGTTTGCCCAATAATGAGATGTACAATGTTTTCGTTCAACGACTTCTCAAATGGAACAAGATGGACGATGCAATTCTGGTATTGAAAGAGATGATTGCAAGAGGGGGATGTACAATTTGCGCCACCACTATTTCGATGTTGAGTGAACCTCTGCGAAGGGAAGGTAATGAAAGTGTTCTATTTGATATGGTTATGAAACTTTTGCCAAAGAAGGTGTAGGCTAATCTAGTATAGACATAGACAAGAAGCTAGAGAGAGATATGCATAAATTGATTGAAATCCATAGTGGTCCATTCTAAAACCAATTGGTGATATGACGAGGGACTCATTAGCCTTATATAGGGATTTTTGTTCTCTTTGATGTGGATATTGTTATGGTTATTCTTGAACCTCCAAGTTAAACCTTGAAGGGAATGTACTTGTTTTTCCAGATTGGTTGGACCAACCATCTATGAAATTGGCCTTAGTTTAAAGTTCAGATATATTGTTGGTTCAGTGTGTTGGTTCAGTCATTTTTGTTTCATTTGCTAACATAAATCATATTTCTAGTAATTGTTTTTTATATAATTATATTTACAATACTGTTATGATAATATAATCGGGTCATAGTGAAATACTAAAAATGATCAATAATATGGAGAATTATACAAACAAAATAAAAGATCGCCCAGAAAATAACATTAGACCTTATTTCTTAATTAGCCCATATTTGGGCCTCAAAAGAGAAAAAAAAGATCAGTGTTTTTAACCATTTATGTTACCTGGATAGTGAACATATAGCACATCATAAGCACCAAAAGTGGAAGTGTTGATGGAGAGCTCTTTGCTCCAGAACTTTTTGTAAATCGAGAAGGCGGTAGCAGATGTGAATGCCTCGGATAGAGGTACTAAATTGATGAGTACAGTGGTTTTCTGTAGCTCTGTATCGGCTGCATCTGCTCCCATTATATGAACTTGGGATTGATTTAACGCGACAGCCTCAGCGATTTGCTCACCAAGCTCGGACACCATTGGGAAAAATGCATACAGAGAGATGCTGAATTGGAGCCTGACTTGAATAGGCCAAACACAGGCACACGTTGCTCCGGGTGGTGTGAATGTCAGCGGCTCAGTGCACGTGACAGATACACATCCTACAAGATCGATAACAAGTAAATCTCTTTTTTTCTTGTTTTGTCGAGAAAGAGAAGATCTTAGCAAGAAAAACAGATACATTTATTGGGAGGAGGAGGTGGGAGTGCCATACTGCAGGGGAGCTCGTTGGAGAAACAGTAGGCGAATGGGACGGCCCTTGTAGACGAAGGCGAAGATTTGGTATAAATAGGAACCATTTTCAGATTGAAAGATGTGTGATGTGGAAACTGACCTATTAAATGATTTTGTGGAAATGCAGGCAAAGGAAGAGGCCCTTTCCAGTTCCACCTGACCGAGAATGCAGACGGCCCTGCACAAAAACAACGGGTGATCATCAAAAGAATCAAAGAAAAGAGGAGCGCTCGGAGCAGCCATGCTCTAGCCTTGGTGAGGTGCAAGAGAAATGTGATGGACTTCTTTCCTTAAATGGTGTTTGTGATGAGATGAAACTGGCAACGAACACGAGGATTCTATGCTGGGAGATGGCGCGGAAGGCGCATCTGCATTGCTGAAGGAGCTCAATATTTTTTTCTCAGAGCAGAAATTGACAATGTATTAATTTCCTAACCTCTACTTGATGGATTATGCAGAGGTGGTTGAGCATGAAGGGTTTTGGGATGAGGAACTGCATTGAGAAATTTCATTAACTAACAGCGACTCAAACGAGAAACGAGGAGAGGCGAACCGTGGAGTACCGTTTAGTTGAACTAGAAATCGGTTTCTGCCTCCATAGACACTAAGATCAAGAGCCCATTTAGATGATGGGAAATCAAGACCTGCTAAAATGTGTTAGAGAAAAGCTTAAAAACAGCATAATATTATATCTTATTGACAAATCAACTCTTCTCTAAATGTTAAGTCTACTTAAACTAATGCAACACATTGATCAAACAGTTAAACAAGCTCAAGGAAAAAAGAAGATTCTTGCTGAACTTACAGAGCACATCATAAACTAACTACTAAAAGGAAGCATCTGAATCAATCAAGAATAAGCTTCTCTAACATCATTATTAGCATAGTTTTTACCAAAAAAAATAAAAATTTTCATAGATATAAACTCTGATACAACTAAAACAAAATAGGCCATTTACCTGTAGATTCTTGAAACAAGAAAGTGCAGAGAATCACAAAGCTCAACTGCAGCATTTTATATTGTGGAATG
>NC_062966.1:38034574-38064558 GCF_023119035.1 Salvia hispanica | reverse complement strand
TTTGACAAAAATCTTCTGAAGATCATTGCTTTCTGGAAATTCATGGTTTAATTTTTGGGAGGATTTCTCCTTCTGCATAAAATCTGGGAATTTGGGGGTGGTTTTGTATTTTTTTATTTTTCTCCTCCAAGTACAAATTTTTTAATTTGGGGGTGCTTACTAAATGTAGTTGATATTTTACTAAATCTACTCAATGTGTGACAAATGTCCAAAATAAGAATTTACAATCTTGAGAATAAAGTGATGACGTTCACCGACACCCCAAACCCCATGTAACCATATTTTATTCTACTTTTCTTATTTTTATATAAAATGAAAAATTAATTACTCCCTACAAAATGTTTATCATTATTTTTTAAGTACTACTAATTATTTTTACCATTATTAGAATCTAAATAAATGAATCAAATGAGAAATTAATACTTACATATAGGTGTGTCAAAATGGATATCGGATATTGGATACCCGATATCCAAATCCGAAATATCGGGTAATTGGATATCCGATATCTGATTTTTCAGGTTTCGGGATCGTAGATTATATAACAGGTGGGGTCATTGGACACTCTCACAATCCCACAAGAAATTAATGTCACTAATTAAATAAAAATAAAAGAAAGTTGATCCTTTCAAACACAGGTAACAGAAACATGTGCATGTATGGCCCTTTCAAAAGTTTGGTTGATGAATTGAACCAATATTTTAATATATTTGAAAGTCATTTCAGATATTTTTAAAAATTATCCTTTTCTTTTACTAATCACTAAGATAAAAACACAAAATGACATTTTGAGTATGAATGACCATAATTTGAATTACATTCTACTTGAGCAAATTAGTTAATTCAAATTTTGCCACTAAATTGAATGAACTTTCAGTCTTCACTATGTCTGCTTCACAACCATATCAAACTAAATCATTAGCATTTAAGTAGTCATAATCACTAAATTAGGTTTGATTACTTTATTGAATTCCACCTCAGTAGAAGGGAGATTGTTTTATTAAATTAGGTTGAAAAATTGCAGCATTCTTTGACAAAAACAGGAGGCACTGTTGTCATGCTAGTGGTCTGTAACTAATTTAATGGAATGTTGAATTTTGCAGCTTAAATCCAAAAGTATTTAGGCCAATTTCTCCATTTATTCAAACAGCAAAGACTTCAAAGCCTCAACCAACACATTATTTTTTTATTTTATTTATGTTTTTTCCTGCAAGAATCATTTTTTTTCCTGCAAGAATCATTTTTTTTCCTTTTAATCTTCTTGGTTTATGCAGCTTCTCTTTGATCCCCACCATCAGCCTTTAATCCCTTTTGCAAAAGTGATTTATGAAAGAATCTACAGTTCTTTCCCCTTTTCTTGATCAGTTTATTTTTTTTGTTACCAATTTCAAGAAAAGTAATGCTACTTCACTGCCAGCACTCAAGCTCTGTAAATTTTCTAGCTCTTGCAGAGTTAAAAACTCCCAAAAATAAGAAAAACACACTGAAACAGAAATAAAGTTTGATTTTTTTCCCCTATGTTTTGTCTGCATCAGTGATACTATATGTGGGACTGAGGCCAATGCAAATATATTCTGCTTTTTTTTGTAAAGATTGAATTTTTATTGAAATGGGAAGTGAATGATTGATGATTCTTGACTTGGGAAGTCTGTATTTTTTTCTTCTTCTTGGGAGATATGGAGCTGCTGCTGCAGTTGAGCTTTGTGATTCTCTGCACTTTCTTGTTTCAAGAATCTACAGGTAAATGGGCTCTTTTGTTTTAGCTGTACACATTTCTCTTGCACCTCACCAAGGTTAGAGCCTGGCTGATCCATGTGCCTGTCTTGTCTTTGATTCTTTAGGTTTTGATGATCGCTCGTTGTTTTTGTGCAGGCCCGACTGCATCTCCGGTAAGGTGGAGTCGGAAAGGGCCTCTTCCTTTGCCTGCATTTCCACACAATCATTTAAAAGGTCAGTTTCCACATCACACATCTTTCAATCTGAAAGTGGTTCCTATTTATACTAAACCTTCGCCTTCGTCTACAAGGGCCTTCCCATTCGCCTAATGTTTCTCCAACGAGCTCCCCTGCAGTGAGCAACGTGAAATCTCTACCACCATTACCAAGCATGGCACTCCCACCTCCTCCTCCCAATAAAGGTAGTACCTGTTTTTCTTGCTCAAATCTTCTCTTTCTCGAAAAAACAAGAAAACAAGATGTATACTTGTTATCGATCTTGTAGGATGTGTATCTGTCACGTGCACTGAACCGCTGACATTCACTCCACCCGGAGCAACGTGTGCCTGTGTTTGGCCTATTCAAGTCAGGCTCCAATTCAGCATCTCTCTGTATGCATTTTTCCCAATGGTGTCCGAGCTTGGTGAGCAAATTGCTGAGGCTGTCGCGTTGAATCAATCTCAAGTTCGTATAATGGGAGCAGACGCAGCGGATCCAGAGCTACAGAAAACCACTGTACTCATCAATTTAGTACCTCTATCCGAGGCATTCACATCTGCTACCGCCTTCTCGATTTACAAAAAGTTCTGGAGCAAAGAGCTCTCCATCAACACTTCCACTTTTGGTGCTTATGATGTGCTCTATGTTCACTATCCAGGTAACATAAATGGTTAAAAACACTGATCATTTTTTCTGTTCTGATGCATATTTGTGAGGTGAAATTTTGTGCAGGCCTACCTCCATCTCCACCAGCATGGCCGTCTACCTCTGCTACAGTCGACGTGCAGCCTTATCCTCGCGGAGGGGATGGCACCGGCCCGATAAAGCCTCTGGGAGTAGACGTGCCGAAGGGGAGGAAAAACAAGTCAGGCAAAAACATGATCATTGTAATTGTTCTATCATCTGTCACAGCTTTTGTAGTGTGTATGGGATTTATGTTACTGATTCTATCAAAATGGCGCAACGGCATTTTCCAACGCGGACAAAGTCATCAGCAAGGGCTAATTTCACAGGATGGAAAGCAGCAGTCAGGTTTGGCTTCAGATAATGATGAAATGATCACATACTTTTTTGTTCTTTGATTGTCATGGATATGGATATGGATTGGCAGGTGGTGGCGGGCGAATGCTGACGTTGAGGAGCAGGCCGAGCTCAGCCTCAGTGTCGTTGAGCTCGAGCCTCATTGCATACACAGGGGCCTCTAAAGTCTTTAGCATTGAGGATTTGGAGAGGGCCACAGATAACTTTGATGGTTCAAGGATTGTAGGGGAAGGAGGCTTTGGGCTCGTATACGGTGGCACTCTTGACGATGGGAGGAAAGTGGCTGTGAAAGTTCTCAAGAGAGACGACAAGCAAGGCAGCCGCGAGTTTCTTGCAGAAGTCGAGATGCTAGGCAGGCTCCACCACAGGAACTTGGTGAAGCTGATAGGCATATGCCCTGATGAGCACTCTAGATGCCTAGTCTACGAGCTCGTCCCCAACGGGAGCCTCGAGTCTCATTTACATGGTCAGTCCCGATTCAACGTTGCAATTAAATACTCAAAAGGTTGCATAAGTTTTGCCAAGAAACATGGTGTTCTTGTTTTGTGCAGGGGTAGATAAGGAGATTGCTCCTCTTGATTGGGCAGCTAGGATGAAAATCGCCCTCGGTGCAGCCAGGGGTCTGGCCTATTTGCACGAGGACTCGAGCCCACGTGTCATACACCGCGACTTCAAGTCAAGTAACATCTTGCTTGAGCATGACTACACAGCCAAAGTCTCTGATTTTGGCTTGGCTAGATCAGCCATGGATGAAGCAAACAAGCATGTTTCAACTCATGTGATGGGAACTTTTGGGTAAGAATTTTTCCTCTGAAAAAACACTCAAATCCATCTATTTTCACAGCAAGAACTGCCTGATAAACTCACACCTCCTTGCTGCAGATACTTAGCTCCGGAATACGCGATGACGGGCCATCTCCTAGTCAAGAGCGACGTCTACAGCTATGGCGTGGTTCTCCTCGAGCTCCTAACCGGGAGAAAGCCTGTCGATTTGTCACAGCCCTCAGGCCAGGAGAATCTAGTGGCTTGGGCCCGGCCTCTCCTTGCAACGAGCGAAGGCCTTGAAACGATCATCGATCCATCTCTAAAACCAGCTGTGAGGTTGGACAGTGTGGCCAGAGTTGCAGCCATAGCATCAATGTGTGTCCAGCCTGAGGTCTCCCATCGCCCCTTCATGGGGGAAGTTGTCCAGGCTCTGAAGCTCGTGTGCAACGAGCTCGATGAAACGAAGGAGGTCATGTCCAGAAGTGCCAGCCGAGATGACCTCTCCATTGAGGCGGATGACCAATGTGAGTTGAACGTTGGGGCGAAGGTGGAGCTGTCGGGTGTGGATTTGTCGAGCGCATCGGCTGCTGTTCGAGGCCGGGAATCGGAGTCGTTTAGGAGGGTGTTTAACTCTGCTCCTTTGAAGATGGAAAGGAAGAGGAGATTTTGGGAGAGGCTGAGGAGAGTGTCAAGAGGGAGCATGAGTGAGCATGAGTATTCATTGCAACCATAGTTTATGATGTTAATGTTTAATCAGTCAAACAGTTATCAGTTAACCGATAATCGAATCGAATAAAATTGGTTATTGATTAATCGATAACCAATTTTTTTGATTTCAAGTAACGTTTACGAAAAAAGTTCGATTACTGGTCATAACCATTCAGGCCAGCCCACGAGTTTCGAACTGACATAAGAGAAGTGAAGAAAAGACGTGGCGGATGATCCATAAAGACATAACACAAAAGCAGCATCAAGAGAGTTGATACTGTCAATACAACACAGAGACTGCAAACTCCACAAACATTCTTCACACATCATCAGCTACCTCTTAACCCTACCAAAAACAATCAAGATTAAAAGAATTACAAATCCTCCACATCCTTACACCCGGGCTGCTTCCCCTAGCCTCTCTCGCAAAATCTTCACCCCGACGTACCTGCATTCGCCCAAAGTTTATTAGACCACAACGCGTTAACTAGCACGAGAGGGGCGTAGGCGAACTTACCGTCCCAACATCATGACCGTTGCCTGAGGATTAGTCCCCGGGGAGTCAAAAAAGGTCGAGCCATCCACCACCCGGAGCCTGTCAACGCCGAGGACCCTGTAGTCGGGGCCCACCACCTTCCCCACGTGGCAGCCCCCGTGGTAGTGCCATATAGTGATGACCGTGTCCTTGCAGAACTGCTCGAGCGACTTGGTGTCGTTGGTGTGCCGGGGAATGAGGTTGACGTTGGCCTCGACGCTCATGTTGAGGAGCTTCTCCACCACGTCGTCGTCGAGCTGCGTGTAGTTGGAGAAGGGCTTCGACTTGAGGAGCTTTTCGACTATGCGGATGCCCTCCACGCACCGGGCTAGGTCGTCCGGGTGGCTGAAGTAGTTGAAGGTGATGGAGGGGTTCTCGTCGATGTTGGTGTTGGAGAGCTTCACCTCGCCTTGGGAGAGCGGCCGGGCGATCTTCTCCAGGATGAAGCCTCCTTGGAAGGCTTCCACCGGGAGGTTCCGCTTCCGGTTCTTGAAGCCGTGGATCGCTGCGTGCGTCCGCTGCTTCGGGGGGATGGTGGAGAGCTGCCCTATCTGTTTTGTACAGCAAACAGAGGAACCTTAATGAATCCACAAATTGGAAACAGTGCAATTTTTCGCTAACTCATTTCACTTATGTTTTATCATAAAACTAATATATAAAAGTAGAACTCACGTTCCACTAACATTTAGTCATGGACAGAAGGCGAACAATTTCGTTTACCTAAATAGCGAAAAAGGGACTAACCTCAGCAGAAGCAAGGCCATGGTCACAATGGATGCTACTTTTGTTCTGTCCAAAGCCACTGCTAGCTTCAATGTAGACTCCGACCTTGGTGATTCCGACGGTTTGGATGAGGGACTGCTTCACGGGCGTCTTGCTCGGGACGAAGATCGTGTTCATCGGGTTGTCCGACATGTTCTTCCCCACGAACCCGTTGTCAAGCACCACCGGGATGTTGAACTTCTCGAGATCAGCCTTCGGCCCAATCCCGCTCAATAGCAGCAAGTGAGGGCTCCCGATCGCACCCGAGGACACGATGACCTCGCTCCTCGCCCTCTTCGACAGCACCGCCCTATGCGTCTTCCCGTTCTCGTCCTTGAAGATCACTCCAACTGCCTTAGGCCTTTTCCCTGCCACTCAAAAGTGTTAGATTTGCAACATGATCAATTCATTTAAGAATATATCAAATTTACCCGTTGTGTCGAACTCGATCCTCTGGACCGTTGCACGGACCAGGACGCGGAGGTTATCGGGATTGGCAGAGGCGAGAAGCTCAGCAGCCGTGTGGCGGCGGCCGAAGCGGTCGAAGATGGTTCCACCGACCTTGGTGCCATACAAATGGTCATAGGTGAAGCCATTGAAAGGTGCCACCCCAACTTCTAATAGGCTGTCTCTTATGGCTCGCTGCCACGGACCGAAATCGGGCCGATGGACGATCTGGTTCTCGACCCAAGGGTAGGACTCATTCACAAGCTCAGCATCCCACCCTGCTTTCTCAATCTCACTGCACCACATCAATGGTTAAAACCATCAAAATGAGTCAAGAATTGAAATTCTTTAACATGAACTTAGTTTACATGGTCTAAATATTTGCTATAACTATTAACTAAGTTTGGATTACATTTCACAATATAAGAAAAAGAAAGAACATTTTTTTTATTATAGGTAACAACTAAAAGAAAAAAGAAAAAAAAAAGTTATTTCATTGATTATAGTTCGTGGTAGATAAGTTGCTATAAATGTGATTAATCTTCAGCCTTCTTTAGTGGTTAACTTCCTACCTATAAATGTGTTATTTATCTACTTTTTTTAATCTTTTTTTAGCCCATGTGACAGCCTCTACCTAAGTTTAAAAAAAAAGTAATTGGAAAAAACACAAGAATTTATTGAAAAAACAACAAAAACACACACTTGCATATATTTATTTATTAAATGTTTCACTCCAAGTATTTGTGGGGAGTATTTCATTGTCATAAATTCTTTTCGTTTGACATATTTGCATAACAAGACTATACAAAGTTGAAATATTACATTTTATTTATAAAAAAAAAAAAACTAGAAAATAATGGTCATTAAAACCGGTCGATTAGTAGACTAACCAATTTCAAATCAGTACTAGTCCGATTTTTATTTTGGGCCATTTTAAAGCAAATAACCATCAAATCAGTTTAGTTATTAACCGAATCGACCGATTAAATAGCCCCACATATGGTCAACCACGATTAGGACATGTTCATAATTTAATAGTGATATGATAAATAATAAATTTAATAGTACTAAGTAGCCATAATATGATCAAATAGAGTTGATCGATAATAAATGCATCAAATCCTAAGTAGGTTTTGAGTAATGACACAAACCTAACACTCTCTCAATGTGTGTGGAGTGGGTGGGTGCGACATTAACTCCTCACATGGAGCAAATTAGGCCACAAAATTTAGTGGTTTAAATTGATTGTTTTTTTCTTATCTCTCGTTTTCATTAAAATTGATTAAAAATAGACTCGGACCATCCATTTTTGGGTATTTTGCTTTCCACTTTAAAAGAAATAATCACCATTAATGTAGGCATTTATTAGCCTAGGTATGGGTTGATTGATAATTAGTAGATGCTTTACTAGAAATTGACCTACTACTTTTATACTATCACTAGTATTTTCCACTCTTTTTCATACTCCATTACTTTTATATACTACTTGTATTTTCCACTCTCTTTCTTACTACTTTTATATACTATACTATTTTCCATCCTTTTTTCATTAATTTGAATTGATCACCACTAACTATAGAAATGTCATTAAGCAAATACACACACTACGTGTGTAGGTATGCCACTTAAACCAAAGCTAGTTTTCATCCACTTATACAAGCAATTATTGTACAATTTTGACCTAAAAAACTATTTTAGATTAGGGTTAATTGTCTATAAAATCACAAAAATATGTCATTTTAATTTGTCATGTATCTTTCAAAATTTAAATGACAAATTAAAAAATCTAAAATTTCTCAATTGTTCTATAACTATTTTATTTTATTTTATTTTTTAGTTTCTTAGACTACAATGACAACGTTTAGCCGTTTAAATCTTCACTTTAATGCAAGTTTATGTCAACATTCATCGCAATTACCCAAAAAATTAAAACATAGTAGTACTAATATTTTTTAGTTTCTTAGACTCAAAATGACAATATTTAGCCGTTTAAATCCTCACTTTAATACAAGTTTATGTCAATATCCACCGCAATTCCCCAAAAAATTAAGAAATTTCTGATAATTTGTGATTTGTCATTCAAAATTTAAAATGTACGGAACAAACTAGAACTTGACCGAACTTCATAATAGACTGAAGTCTACCTCCTCGAATAGTCTCTCAAATATTCGAGAAATTTCTATGATTGTTGCTTGCTCTCTTTCATAATAATAATAATACCATATATTAACACTTCATTAACTAGAACCTCTAAAGTCCCACTTAAATAAAGTCATATTATTGTCCTACACTATTAAGAAAAGCGAAAAAAAAACAAGAAAAAAACAAAATAAATCAATACTACCAAAAACGAAGATTTTGGGGAAGAAGGGAGTTGTACCTTGCGCTTGCCCGGGTGTAAAATCCAGCATTGATGCAGGTCCCACCGCCCAAAACCCTAGCCCTGGCATTGAACACGCCATCGGTGGAGATGAACATCTGCGACGCCGATTTCTCCGATATATCGGCCAGAGTGATGTGGAAATTCTGCATAAACGACACATTCGAGTTCGCGAACGGCGTCCCCCCTCTCTCCAGCAGCAGGACGGAGTAATTCCGCGCCAGCGTCGCGGCGAGGGGGCACCCCGCCGTGCCGCCGCCCACTATGATGTAGTCGTACGCGGCGGCGGGGTTCACCCACGCGGCGGAGGACGGCACCGATGAGAACGAGCTGGCTGGCCTGATGAAGGGGTACCGGTATTGCGCTGGATGTTCATATTGAGCACCTGCAATTGCAGAATTTGTGATGAGAAGAAATTGGGGGAAATGGAAATTGGGGGAAATTAGGGCAAATTTGGGGGAAATTTGGGTAAATTAGGGCAAATTTAGGGGAAATTGGGGGAAATTAGGGCAAATTTAGGGGAAATTGGGGGAAATTAGGGCAAATTGGGGGAAGGGGTTGATTGAGGGAAAGGGTGTTGGGAAATGCAATAAAGTTAATTTTTTGGGGGAATATGTTAACTGATTTTGTTTTTTTCCTCCCTTTTTCTTGGTTTTGGATTTTGTTTGGGGAAAAACAGACTTCTTGTTGATGTGTGTGAAAAAGATTCAATCTTTTTTATTAGAATGAATGAATTCAAATTTGATTCTACTTCCTAAATTCTTGCTCTTTTTCTATGTTTGTGTTGTGTGTGAGAGAGGAGTGAAGAAGATGAGGTAATTTAGCTGATGCAAACACAATAAAAACACATCTAAAAATATAACCATTGTATTCCTAAAAATGTTTGATTTTCTACTAAAATCCCAAACAAGGATAATAGTACTAGCAAAGAAATCCCACCTCCAAATCAAGAAAATCACACACAATGGAAGTGACAGTGTGTGTGTATGTGCTAATTTAGTTGATGCAAAAACACACAATAAAACCAATGAATTTTTAAAAATGTTAACTTTTCTGAAGATTCAAACATGCATAAACTAAAAATCCCAAACAAGGGCAATTTCAAAGAAATCCCACCTTAAAATCAAGAAAACAACACACAATGGAAGTGTTTGTAAAAGAGAAGAGAAAGAAACCTTTGTGTGTGTGAAGAGTATGAGCTAATTTAGCTATTAAAAAACACACAAAAAAACATTGTATTCCTATAAGCTAAAATTCCACACAAGAACAATACCAAAGAAACCCCACCTCCAAATCAAGAAAATCACACACAATGGAAGTGCCAGTGTGTGTGTTTGTGCAAGACAAGAGAAGGGAGAAGAGAAAGAAAAAACCTTGGGAGAGAGAGAGCTGAGTAGTGATCCAAACAAGTGAACACCAGTAAACAACTGCACAACCAACCAAAGCCATAGTAATATAAAAAAAAAAACACCCACAACACACACTAATTTCCTTCCAAAAACAAATAATTCAATTCATATTCCACAATACACCCCTTAAAATCCCTTGATCGATGTGGCTACCACTGGTTGGCCTTCCTCTCCTTGTGAAAATGGAATTTTCTAGGCCAATTGTGTTGATTTAAAAAGTCATTCCTTTTAATTCTACAATTTTCTATTCAATTTGTGGTATGGATATTTAATCAAAGTTTAACTATATATGGTATATAGACAACTAATGTAGTTTTATAAAACAAATAAAATAAGTTGCTTCATTTATTTTTAAGTCTGTGTCATATTTAGATTTTTTTCTTGTTTTTAAATAAATGTCTCGTTTAAAAAATTTAGATTATAATTACAACATTCTTTTCAATTTACCCTTTTCCATACTTTTTGGAATCGTGCAATTAGTTGAATATACACATTTATTATATAATTAATAAGGTTAAAAAAAAGTTACATTTTTGCTTTTTTTTTTATGTTAACAACTATCTAAACATGATTACATTTGTATGTCAACTAAATATAGTTAACGTACATATGTTTGATATACATTTTTCCACTCACGTTATATTATAAAACTAATATATAAAAATAGGACTCACATTCCACTACTTTTTTTCATCAACTTTCCTATATACTCCATTTCTTAAAACTTGTGTCGAACTCAACCGGAACTTCTAAAGTAGGACATAGTGAGTTTTTTTTTCTTGAAATGCGAGGAAAAACGTGTACCTCCTATTTTTTATTTAAATGTTCACACATATTTATAATCGAATTCATCACCTTTGAATTTGATCACGAATTCACCCATTATAACATTAATTGGTTCTAGGTCAAAATAGTATTTTTATACTTTCTTAATCCAGCTAAACAAAATAAACCAGCTTCCAAATAGTATTAAAGGCTCTATTCTCGTATTAAATTACGACACCTCACAAAAATAAAGCAAGAGTGACCTATAGTATTAGCTTATAGATTAATGTACTAGCTACTCAATTATCATATAATAATAGCAAGTGTAGGTATGGACTTATAAAATTTGTTGAATCGGTAAATTATAAATTAATAATTCGGTTGAGGATTAGTGAGATTTTCCCATTCAAGAAAAAAAGAAATACTAATAATTGTACTTGCAACACAAAATCTAGAGAGCTAACTGCCCCATTTATCTACACTACAACCCTTGTAAAATATTGTAATTATATTTCAAAATCAATTTCTGGATCCATTGATTACTTGCCTCCAACTAATTTAATTATTATACATGTATTTTTTTCTTTGTAAAAGCTAGCTAATTAAAGGTTTGTTAAAGTTGACTAAGTAAGTGGACGATCATGATTTTCACACTGATCAATTTTTATAAATTTAGAGAAAATTTAGTTATTTTTTTATATCCTATATGTATAAATTACAACAACATTTTATGGTTCTATATGATAATGTTGATTAATTATACTATATAATAATAGTATTAATTTTCTATTACTGTGTCTGGACCTCTCAATTTGTCCATAAATGCATATTTTTGTAGACTTGATACTAATTAAATAGGTTCCCATCACTAATATTCTAGTAGAATCACGAAAAACATGAACTCTTCCAATTTGAAGATACGAGAACAGCTCAAATTCGGATGCATTCAAATTTTCATCAGTAATTAACAGCATTTAATTAAATTTGAAACCATATTATAATGTTAGCAATATGGTGCCTCACTGCCTCATCCTATTAAACGTACCACTTTATTATTTAATACATAAATTTGGATAAATTTTCTATGAATACATAGGTTGATCAAATAGATCCACGTTCAACCACTGATAAATCTATAAATTAGGTAGGATAGGGCAAATATAGGAACAAAATTATAAGTGCTGTGTTAAAATATAGGTTTCTATTAATTAGTGTGAGTGAGTAAGTGTGTGAAAATCAAGTTTAATTCACTACTCACAAATATTTTATTTCAAAAGTAGCACAATATTAAGTTGTTTCAAATTTTCTTGTATTTTACCATAGCTAGAATGGAAAAAGAGCTATGATAAAATTCAAATTATTGAAAAATTTCGATCTATCGAATTTTGTTGCCAATCTTTACATTGATTACTCTTTTGATTATGAAATTGTAACAAACAAATGATATTGATTTTCTAAATGACTGTATTACGTTACATTTCGTGTGGGACTAATTGTCATTTCTATAGATTACGGTCCCAAACATTTGAAATGAGATGACCATATCAATTTTGACATTGATTTTGAGAGAAGAAAATAGAAGAAAATGATGTTGAGAATGTTTCCATTATTATTAATGTGTGGAGCCTTCCAATTAAATTCATGGTTAGTAATGAATCTTGGGAATAATGTCACAGATGAGAATACCACCAATTTATATTCGACTAATTTGGTTCACAAAATGGGTCAGGGTTACTTATAAAATTATGAGTGGTGCTATTCGATCATGAGATCACTTGCCATTATTTAAATTTAAATAAAAACATTCCATTTATAAGTAATTTAACAAAATATTCACTTTAACCAACAATTCAATTTCTCTTGTAACTATTAGGATTTTATTTAAATAAATATATATATCTCCATCATGTAAAGAGATTTGAGTATTAAATATTATAAACTCAAATTATTTTTATGTTAATTTTTATACTCATTCATAATATGAATACATGGATTTATTGCTAATTCGATTGCTAGAGATGTAAAATGTGGTATTACAATATTATATTGTGCACACATGAGTATAATCTGCGGATTTGTACACTTAAACTAAGATTTGACGATCACACTTGCACATCTGGTGATCACACTCGTACTTGTGATCATACCCGAACATTCGTTGATTATGCCTACACTTGATGCACATGAAAATATGTCTATAAACGCACTGGTATTTGGATCGGTTCAAATTGGATCCAGATTGATCCGACCCACATGCATAAAATTAAGATGCGCGCATCGCATTTTTTGTCTAAATTAGTACTCCGTATTTGTTCCGATTGTCCCTACTATCAATTTTGTGGTTCGTTTCTCTAATGACGTGGCAGACAATGCTGTTATTATTGTACGAATATACCACCAACCAAGTAGTAATGATAAACTCATAATATATGCTGTCTTCAAATTTGAAAAAAATAAAAATGGCATCAACTAACTTTTACCATTAATACTTCTTGGTTTGCATTACTCGTACATACATTTATTGCATTAATCAATGTGCTGTAAAAGCTAGGCTGGAACAGCTCAAAATTGCAGAACAAAGAGAAGACAACATACAATCACGTAGTACATTATAGATGAAGAACTAAGCAAAATATTCAATGCATTATTTAATTTGTGAATAATGTTGTATATAGTGGTAAGGTCAAATTAGTCATTTCATGATCACAAATTGATGAACATCTTCTAAGTTTTACGGCATCACCAACGGAGTGTTGTTGAATACTTCGTGTAGTGCACAGATCAGCAAAGCATATCATTGTCAGAGCACTTCATATGGTGCTTTACACTTTGAGGAGTGTAAAAGCACTATGCAAAGTGGTTAATCATCGCTCAATTAAACTCCGCCATGTGGTCTAACTTTTGTTGTTTAATGAATTTTTTAACATTTTTATTTATTCATAAATTATTAAATTAAAATATATAAGTAGGAAATGAAAAAAAAAGTAGTGTTGAAATATTTGTTAATGGCTTAATGCTAAAAAGATTATGATTGTGAAATTATAATAGCTTAAAAGTAGTTGTGAGAGCATAAGTGAAGTGTTTCTTAAGACTAAATAACATCAACTATATATTAATTGTGATAATACCTAGATTTAGGTGATGTATAAATTTCAATTTCAAAATTTCTAGTTTTTGAACCATCAGCTTTATGGGAGGCGTACAAGGGACCAAATTTTAGATGGAAATCATAATGTTAATTTATGCAGAGTGACAATCAAATTTCCAGAAATGAATAGAGTCGTCAAAAATATAATTTTCAGTTTATGATTGGGGGTACTAAAAGGGTAGTTGACAAATAGTTATATACATCAAATAATATTGTTCCCTGCCACAATAAATAAGTTCAAATCCCAACTGCCAAAATTGGTGCATTGTGCATAACAATTTTTCATAAAAATAGGTTATTAGATAATTTAGATCCTTCAAAGATTATTAAGTTAAGAGTTTGGATTATTAAGATAATTAAGGGAATGTAATGCTTAAAAAAAAAAAAGAAAAAAAGGCCCATTAAGCTATTCTGGGCTGAGCCCATTGGTGAATTTTTTGCTCAAATCAAGCCCAATTAGCTTGCTACTAATCCTACTTCATCTATATTGCACTGCTTCCGTTCATCAATAAATGTCTCGTTTGATTTTGCACGAATTTTAAGAAATTATTTGAATATATCATGATATAGGATATTTAAAATGAAAATGCAGCAAGAAAAAGGGGAAAAGAGAAACATAGAGATCATGGCCTCAGTGGTTTGAAGCCAATTACTTCCAATTTAAATACAAAATGGATGGTGACCAAGTTCAAATTAATTACAAATTAAATTCAATAATACAAAACTAGTCCCGTTTTTCCGTTTTTGGACGTCCGGGAATAGGAGTCCCGGTTCTACTTACTATATTTGGACAATTTAATTACCCTCCCACTTCTCACTTATTTACATCTCTACCATAAAAAAACACCCCCCACCCTCCAACTCCCTCTCTCTCTCCCCCTCCCTCCCCCTCCACCCCTCTCAAACCCTAATTCACTACCGCCGCCGCCGCCTCCGCCTCCTCCGACAAAAGGCCTTCCAACCGCCGCCTCCTCCTCCTCCTCCCCACTCTCGGGAACCCTAGCCCCTAATCGTCGGCCGCCTCCTCCGACAAAAGGCCTTCCAACCGCCTCCTCCTCCTCCTCCTCCCCACTCTCGGGAACCCTAGCCCCTAATCGTCGGCCGCCTCCGCCGACCTCACTGTCTCCTACCCAAACCCATTCCAGCTGTGGGTGTGGGGGACCTCCAGAATGTGAGTAGTGAAAATCACGAAGAGGGCTCTGCTTCCTTTTAATTTTGCAAAGTTTGTTCTTGAAATTTTGTTCATATGGCCTCTCAGCTCTTTTTGCTCTCTGATTTTCATTCAGTGTTGTTTTGATTCATCCAGATTGAAGTTTTTGTTTTTGAAATTTTGTTCTTGGCGTTTGTTCTTGAAATTTAGCAATTTTGTTCTTGAAATTTTGCAAAGTTTGTTTCAGATTGAAATTTTGTTCTTGAAATTTGTTCTTGAAATTTTGCAATTATGTTCTTGAAATTTTGTTCTCTGTTCTTGAAATTTTGTTCTTGGCATTTAATCCTCCAGATTGATTTGTGTTGAGCAATTACAGTGAATTTCATTTAATTGTGTAGATATGTGAGCAAATTTAGCGTGAATTGTTGCATTCAATTCTCCAAATTTGGATTTAAAATCAGAAATAAAATCAGAACTTGATGTATAAAAGCTAAATTTATAAATTTGTGGGCCCTAAATTCCACTATCACACACTCATTTATTAAGCCAATTACTTCCAATTTAAATACAAAATGGATGGTGACCAAGTTCAAATTAATTACAAATTAAATTCAATAATACAAAACTGAAGGAGACTAAGCCAAATAATCACACTAAGGATTATCACCAAAACAACAAAATATAGAAAAAAAATGGGGCATTTTTTTTTTTTTTTTTGTAAAAAAAAAATAAACCACTCCCCAAAGTAAACTAATAGATGGAGTCCTCAAACAAGAGGAAGTGTCTGTTTGCTTACTGTGTTTTGTTATGTGCAGAGTCAGATGAAGTTACCCCAGAGGAAGCCGGGGAGCTCTTCGACTGACTAGACGCGTTTCGCTCTTGATTTGGAGTGGCAGCCGCTGTGCCCTCCTCGGCTAGCTTCTTCATAAGGTTCATTACAGTAGGGAGAAATTTGGTGGATATTGAGAGAATCCCAGGTAGCTGTAGGTGTGAAAAACAGACATCAGACCTCAAAAATGACTATGTTATAACATATGTGATCATGTCAAGAAACTCATAACTTTGCTCCCAACAAACACATATATAGAGTTTGTTTAGAGTTAAAACTCTTGGTGACTCGCAACACTATCCGAAAAGTATGAGATTGTCTGCCTTGTGCGACCAAAGTAGAACGAATATTAGAAAAAACACGAATCTGAGTTGAAACATTTTAAGGCAATAGAGTCATAGACAGTAGTAGTATTTTGTTAGCTAGAGAAGTGAGTATTCACTTACAAAGCCAAGACGGAAGGCGTTGGAGGCGTCTAATTGCACCCAGAGGGCTTTCACGAGCAGAAATCCCATGAAAATCACTCCCCAAGTACAAAGGATTTCTGTCAAAATAAAGGGTGAAGTGTCAAAATACACCATCAGCAAACACATGAGGAGATGGTGAGTACCTCAAAAGCGTCATAAATTCGTTAAAACCCAAGATAAATAGCGCGAGGATTGCCCATGGAGGCGGTAGCCAGTTGTTGTTTCTCTTGCAGGCCTCCTGATTTTGGAGAAATAAAGCAGCATAAGAAATAGTGATCAAGAAATGAAGCCTAATTTTTCGACGAGCGTTGGTATGTCAAGTTTACCTGAGCAGTGATTGCCTGACCGACTGTATACTCGGTCTCGGATTTAAACTGCCTCCATAGAGATTTGCACTGGACCGGTGTTAGCAAGGTTCGGGTTGTTGGAATCTGGGAAGTGAATAAACAATGAGCAAGAGAGAAACGAAACGAAACGAAAGAATAATGCTTGGACTACCTTATCCCAACTGCTCGAGGCCAGAGGGTCCGCTGTGATACTCTTATTTGCAGAAGCTGCAGCTTTCGGGTCCATAAGAGCAAGGGACAAGATGTTCTCGATGTTATCAGCATCGTCTTCCAGCCGGATGGCAGCCATAATCGATAGCAACTTCAACGACTGAATAAAACAAACATACAACAGAAGTTATTGGAGAACTAATAGTCCAATGACAGATCTAAGTAGACAAAATCATACAGAAGCACGCGCAGTTTTAGTAATTCCTCGAATATCTTCTTTTCCATTCCAGACACGTGGCATCGAATCAGAATCGTGGCTAAATAGCGTCGTGAACCTAGTTTTCAGCCAGAAACAGTTATGAATAAACCAGCAACATATATCGAAAGGCCATACAATGAATACGACGAATACCTATCTTTCATACGGATCAAAACTCTTCCAGCTTCTTCTTTTGCCTTCGCTTCAACGATCCCTCTTGCATGAGTCTCCAACTTCGACACCATTTTATCCTTGGTTGAGTTATCCATTTCAAAACCAGAAAGCGCACCGGAAAATCCAGAAACGGATTTTTCTCTCTCGCGCTGGAGAAGTTTCCTGATTGCCGGCCATGTGTCACTGCTAGCTCCATCTAACAAAGCCTCAACGGGCGCAGACAATGCCTCGTCTAACTTAGCCTGAAGATACGAGAAATTAGTACGAAGGATCACAACATGAATACAGGACAAGATCTAATAAGACTATTTCTCACCTCATACGTGCTTGTAAGCTCCGACAACTTGGCTGTCTGAACTGATTCAGTATGCGCGTCAATGTCACGGCTAAGTTTCTCTCTCACTTTAGAAGCGTCCCAGTTTGCTTGCTCAATATGAACGCCTGCAAAGCAGCGATAAATCACACGATAAACCAATTCTCATGATCATCAAAAAACAAGGTTGCTGCAAACTTGTAGCACATTAAGGACATTGCGAAAAACACGTTGGATAACCATACCTTCAGCCTCTTCATCAAACCGAGACATACAGAGCTTAGTACAGTCGCGTGCAGCTGCAGAGAATCCTTTTCCCTCGTTTAAGGCATTGTTAAATGCTTCTTTGAACTTATCCAAGGTTCCTGCGCGTATATGTCCCAACATGGATTGGTACGCAGGTTGGACAAGCTAATGAAAACAAAGGAAAACTGTAAGTAAAAACAGCAAATGAAACAAAGCATTAACAGACAAGATAAATGCAACAATTCAGCCGGGAAAAATACTCATGTGCACAAAGAAGCATGATTCTGACATCAATGTATGATACAAGACTAAGAAACATGCCAGTAAAAGCTTATCTTCCAATTGCTTCCGCTTTGCAGTTCTCACTCCTTCGTCGAAAAATGTGGCTTCATAATCATACCTAACATGGGAAAGTAAATAACATGACAAAGTTGTTTAAACATGACAAAGAGCCATAATTAAATCTGATTGACTTACTCTTTTATACAAACATCAATAATTGATGTAAGCTTCTTCCCGAACCCTCGTACTAGTTCAGTCTTTACTGTCTCTTCTAATTCACGCCATTCCTGGAAATATGAAAAGCAACTTAACAATTCATAAGTTTATCAGAAACAGAAAAGAACAGCTCTAATAATACTTGTCATAAGATTAATACCGCATTTTCACTGAAAGCTGTGTACTTTTCATTAGCGATCTCATCACAACGGACAGTAGCAACCATGACCTATAAGCGAACAAGCAAGCCTTCAAAATGTTTAGACGTCCAACGAAGTTTGTTCTAGTCCTAAAAATATGTACGCGTCGCTACCTTGTGCGCAGGCAGGTCAAGGTCCTTGTTCTCCTTTATGACCTTCCATATTTCTTGTGCACTGAATGAAAAGCCTGAAGCTGGAACTACACCACGCCTATCACCGGCAAGCCCACCGGGTGCTATTGATTGGTGAAATCGCTTTCTTAGATCTGCCACCTATAATTAAAGAGAAAATGTTAACCAAATTTCAGGAGAGGTTTATTTGCAGCTTGCTCACGGCCAATGTCATGACACCACCTGAATATTGTAATATATCAATAATCCTAAAAACACTATAGTCATTAACATGGAACAAAAGCTAGTCCACATTTAATGCAGTTCAAAAAACTTACATGTTTATCAGAACTATATCCGATACAGCAAGGGCAAAAAGAGAACTTTGTTTCTCAAATGCAGTATCATCCTGGAGAAGAGCAAAATAACAACTGATTGGTTCCGAGGGAAAGAAAAACGAAAACATATTGCATGCTCACAAAAGGCCACAAGAATGTTAACAGTCACTTGGTAGAAATTGGTTAGACCTCTCCTCGTTCTCTTCCATCAGTACCCTCTAAATCCATGACAACAGTACAAGGTTCCATGCCGACGCACCTAGCCATCCATATACCTTTTGTGGTTTGGGACCTGATAGAGTTGAAAAGTATCGAAATCTGAAACAAATAACGAAACAAACTACAATAGCAGAGTCAAAAAAATGCGTGCCTTCCCTTGAAAGCATCCATTTCTCTGAAATTAGTATTGAAGAGATGATTCATCAATGTACTCTTCCCTGTCAAAAAAGGAAACGTATTTCACGCAACCCGGGATGATAGTTGGCAAATGGCAATCACTAAGTATCAAAAACTATACCGCTGCTCTGAGGGCCCATGATGGCTACTACTGCATAAGAAAGCCCGCATTCTGCTAGTTTCACTTCTTTCATGAATATGTCGACCCCCTCAACGTTGAAGTTACCATCACCGTCTATGAGGTGAGTCGAGCAACACTCTTTATCTGGATAATCAACCGTTGTTATGAAGAATCACTTACTTCCAAGATAGTGATTTCATTTAACACAAACCCGCTAACAATACTTCAACATGGCATTGCACTATAATCTCAAATTCTCAACATGCAAACACAAATGTGTGCATAGTGCAATCATATGCATGTGATAATGAATTCGCGACGAGAAGCCTCGTACAAGATCATTTTTTATCTGCATTTTGTACGCGAACTCATGCATACGATGCAACAGGGAAGCTATCGAAGTACTACTCGCTCTCAACGAGGTTGTAGCTAATTCGATACCTCCAATTCTTCTCGGAAAAAAAATTATGTCTACATTTTATATGATTCAAAAAATCTAATGTTTCATGCAAAAAAAAAATTAAACATAAATCAAAAGAAATACTCCATGGTCCAGCTATACCAGCATCGTATAAAAATTAAATAACCAAAACAAAGCAAATAAATGCATTGATAATATCGCCATCCAATACCAAAAAATTCTTTGATATTTATTTTAGCAGATTATTTGATCAATGCATTTGTATAATAAAAACAACAAAATATAATGTTGTAGGCGTACCCATGGACGGAATAAAATGGAGAAATTCAATGCGACGGCGGAGAGCTGCCGGAGATTGGGAGATCGGAGAATTGTGCGAACAAAGGGAGGATCCTAAATAGGCGTACGTGATTTTGTGTGTTTGTAAAATGTGAAAAATTGAAGATGAGAGAAAAATATTTTTTATAGCTAAAAATAGAGTGGTTGTATTGAATTCTCTTTATAACTAATTACCAAACTTTTTCGAACCAAAAAATACCAACTTTTCCCTCAAACTAATTAAATACCGAACTTTAATGGATATTTTCTTCTTCCTTGAGCGTGTGTTGATCTAGTGTTAGAGTTGTTTGGTTCGTATTTCCTATGATTTTAGGTTCGTATCTCTTATGATGTGATCTTTAAAATTTCTTTATGTTTATTTATTTATAAATGAAAAGGTGAGAATGGGCCTGAAAAAGTTAAGAATGGGAGACGGGTATTCCCGATATCCCAATATCCCGATCGGGTTTTGGGTACCCGACGGGTTATCGGGTTACGGGTTTGGGTAGTTAATGTTAGGATTCTTCGGGTTTAGGGTACCCGAAACCCGTATTAGGGTACCCGACTAATACCCGATTAAACCCGATTAATTATGTATTTGTGATAAATATTTTGGGTTATAAAGTTCTTAGTTTACTATTTGGATTATGTTTGGTTGCTTTGACATTTTATTGTTCTATTATCTCGACTTTAATACTTCTTTACATTCGTGTTCGGTTCATGTTGCATTATTTATGTTCTTACTTGTTATCTTTTGAAAATATATAGTTAATTAGTTATGTTTTCTCCATTTTATTTACATGTTCATTTAATGTCTTAAGAAATTATTTTAATCTCTTTTATGTTTCAATTTATACCAAAAAAAATTTTATTTTAAAATTAAGTAGTGTCTATTTGTCTAATGTCTATTTTATATAATATAGAATTATAATCAATAAATAGTATAAGTATTGTGTTATTTTTAATAATTTCTATTCTCATCACAATTTAATTTATATAAAAGAATAAATTTTAAATATAATAATTTCGGGTTTATGGGTACCCGATTAGTTGGGTTCGGGTACCCGCATCGGATATTAGGGTACCCGAATTCACATACGGGTCGGGTATTGGGTATGACATTTTTGAGATTTCGGGTTCGGGTACCCGAATTTTCGGGTTTGGGTACCCGCGGGTACCCGAATTTACACCCCTAGTGATGAAAAAGGTTACCATTAACAGATACGAACTATTTGTATATGACGGACGAAAAAAGAAATATGGTCTATTTCTATGGGACGAATGGAGTAAAAAGAAAAAAGTGGAAAACGATCATATGAACTAGAAATAAGGGAAAATACTAGTATCAATTTTATTGCTTTGTAAAAATTAATTTAAACGACCGAAATAAAACTTACTTAATCGTTCAACTAATGAACTGTACGGTCCGTTCTAATTGGCTAAGTCAGGCACGGGCTTTGCAAGTGTGCGAGGCGAGTGGCCCACTAGCTCTCGTGCCCCAGTGATACATCCGGACCCTCTACCCCCGACAATGCAGCTCACGATCGTCTCGTCCCTTCATGACGGGCCCGCGTTGCTAATGCCCTTATCAGCAGATGTATGGTAATTATCTCTAATTACTTAAATTGAAAACACACACAACATGAACCAAACATGTTTCTTTTCCTATATAAAGTATAAAATCATTTTTCTTTCAACACAAGCTGTTCATTAATTACATTATCAGATAGCATATCACCAAATATTGACCAATAAATATCCGTTTAATTGCGACATTTCACCAATACCCCAATCAAGTCACATCTCATTAACAAAAAAGTCGTGTGCAACAAATGCGACTTTATAAATAGTAGCGACTATAAAACCTCTATTTGATCCACCGTTCATTTCGTTTTACTTGAATTTCTCTCTCTTCGCAGAAGGATCCGAATCGAGAGAGATGGGTCGCCGAAGCCCGGATCGGGTCGCCGCCATTGTTTCCTGCTTGCTCGTCTTGTTCTCGTCGGCGCATTCCTTCTACCTCCCCGGCGTTGCGCCTCGTGATTTTGCAAGAGTAACGATTCTTCCATCTCTCAATTTTGAGCTCTAGATCGAGGTTTAGCTGGATAAACCTCGGCGATTAGATCTGTCGGTGGCGTGTTGGCTTTATGTGAACTTTGTTCCTCTATTCTTCCGTTGATCGGTGGAGATCTAGGGTTTATGCTTATCTGATCGGTTATTGGATGATTTTGGGGCGATCCGGGGTTTTTGGGGGCGTATTGAGTGTGAAAAGTGGTTTTTACTGCTTTATGTGTTTGGATAGGTGGCATTGGTGTGTATGATTAAAAAAATTGTTTTAATTGTTTATGATGCTTCATGTGAGTGTTTGACTTCAGTGATTGGGGCTGCATGTGTTGCTTTTGTTCTGCTGTATTTCTAGGTTTGACTGCTAATGTTTGATTCAAATGGATTCCATTTATATTTCTCGTGATGGTTTTATGTTGATTTCTAGTCGCTATCTTGTAAGAAGAGGTCAAAGTGGATCTAGAATTGGTAACTGTGCTGCATAAAGCCCATAATAGTGAAGCGTTTTTTGGTAGTATGTATGGCTAAGGATTTTATACGGAAATGCGAATTAGTTGATAACACTTATGTATAAATTTCTGAGCTCGATCTGGTTCTCCATGTGCCAGTCGTGGATAAAGTTTTATTTTTCCTCCTTCAAGATGGCCAGTGTTGATCTAATGCAGAAGCATAACCCTTTTGTTAGATGCACATAATTTACTACCTGATTCCTCTTCTTGCTTTGCCAAATGTTAGATTTCATCAGTTGCTTTCTTTTTTTAAAAAATGAGTGCAAGTATTATGCCTTCTCCAAGTGTAACACTTTTCCTTCCCATTCATAACAGGGGGATGAACTTCCTGTGAAAGTGAACAAGCTGTCATCTACTAAGACACAACTTCCATATGACTATTATTTCTTGAAATACTGCAAGCCAACTAAGATTCAGAATGTTGCTGAAAACCTTGGTGAGGTGCTTCGAGGCGACCGTATAGAAAATTCAATTTATACTGTAAGCATTCACGACTGGATAAAAACTCTGTACACTGTTTACTCTGTTTATTATCCCTCAGTTCCTAATATGAACTGTTATGATTTGCAATATTAGTTTAACATGAGGGAAGAAAAATCTTGTACGGTGGCTTGCAAAAGTCATCTTGATGCTCAAGCTGCAAAAGATTTCAAGGAAAAAATAGATGACGAGTACAGAGTCAATATGTAAGTGTAAACCAAGCACATCTGAGTTCTTTCTTGCTGCTGTCCTTTTTTTGCTTTGTCTTTTTTTGGCATTATCCATCCTCTTCCTCTACCGTAGGATGATAGCTGGTGATGATTTCTTTATTCATTCTTCATGATAACATCCGAAACTGAAACCTAATGCAGGATTCTGGATAATCTTCCAGTAGCTGTACTTAGGCAAAGGAGAGATGGAATTCCATCTACAACTTATGAGCATGGTTATCGTGTAGGATTCAAGGGAAACTATGCTGGGGTTAGTTTGTCTCTTTTTTTATGTTAAAGTCTGATTTAAATGTATATTGCATACACATCTAATTGCTTTAATGCATGTAAATATTTTCCAGAGCAAAGAGGAGAAATATTTTATTCATAACCACTTAAGCTTCAGAGTTAAGTATCATAAAGATCCTGAGACTGATACTGCTCGAATTGTTGGATTTGAAGTATCCCCTGGAAGGTGTGTTACTTTTTTTTTATAACTGCAGTAGCTCAGATTACTTTGCATAGTTGCATGTACAGAATACTCTTGAAGTTGTATTTGGAGTTTCTATGAGAAAAAAAATATGATATTGGAATGATTTTTCCACATCCATATATAGAATACCTAGGGCTTCCATTTTGGTCTCTACAGTTAATTTCTTCTTGAAGTTTTTTTTTTTTTTTGAATTTTCATTCCTTTTTTCCAATATTGTTTCTGCAGCATTAACCATGAGTTCAAGGAGTGGGATGAAAAGAACCCTAACGTGCCAACGTGCAACCAAAACACCAAAAATATGGTTCAGGGTAGTACTGTACCACAGGAAGTGGATAAAGACAAAGACATCGTATTTACTTACGACGTTACTTTCAAGGTAAGCTCCTGTAACCCTAAGAATTCAAGTACCCTACTAATATCTTTTGTTGGTCCTCCAACAACAATAACACGAGATTGTTGCAGGAGAGTGATATCAAGTGGGCATCCAGGTGGGATACTTACCTTCTCATGAACGATGATCAGATTCACTGGTTTTCAATCATTAACTCCTTGATGATTGTCCTCTTCCTTTCTGGAATGGTTGCCATGATAATGATGAGAACTCTGTACAAGGATATTGCCAACTATAATCAATTGGAAACCCAAGATGAAGCTCAAGAAGAAACTGGGTGGAAGCTGGTTCATGGAGATGTTTTTAGAGCACCATCAAACTATGGATTGCTGTGTGTTTACGTTGGTACCGGCATTCAGATCTTTGCAATGACACTCGTCACAATGATTTTCGCATTGCTTGGTTTCCTATCTCCTTCCAACCGTGGTGGGCTGATGACAGCTATGGTTCTCTTGTGGGTTTTTATGGGGTTGTTCGGTGGATACTCGTCTGCCCGTCTTTACAAAATGTTCAAGGGCACTGAGTGGAAGAGGAACACCTTAAAAACAGCCTTCATGTTCCCCGGTATACTCTTTGCAGTCTTCTTTGTGTTGAATGCACTCATTTGGGGTGAAAAGTCATCTGGTGCCGTACCTTTTGGAACAATGTTTGCGCTTGTATGTCTGTGGTTTGGAATATCAGTACCATTGGTATTTGTTGGTAGTTATTTGGGATTTAAAAAGCCTGCCGTTGAAGATCCTGTGAAGACAAATAAAATCCCGAGGCAGGTACCCGAACAGGCCTGGTACATGAAACCAATATTCTCTGTGCTCATCGGAGGCATTCTTCCATTCGGTGCAGTTTTCATCGAGTTATTCTTCATCTTGACTTCCATCTGGCTGAACCAGTTCTACTACATCTTCGGCTTCCTCTTCATCGTTTTCGTGATCTTGATAGTCACATCCGCAGAGATCACAATCGTCCTCTGCTATTTCCAGCTCTGCAGCGAAGACTATAACTGGTGGTGGAGAGCTTATCTGACAGCTGGCTCCTCCGCTCTGTACCTCTTCCTGTACTCAGCTTTCTACTTCTTCACCAAGCTGGAAATCACCAAGCTCGTTTCGGGTATTCTGTATTTCGGGTACATGCTCATCGCATCATATGCTTTCTTTGCCCTGACCGGAACTATCGGGTTCTATGCTTGCTTCTGGTTTGTCCGGAAGATATACTCCTCCGTGAAGATCGATTAAGCACAACATAGGAGCGAGAGATTCTGACAATTTCACGGATGTTAAGAAGTCTTTGGGATGGAAGACAAGTGATATCATATCAGGTACCTCCGATTTGCAGGATGAGCTTTAAACTGTGTAAATGTTTACTGCTGCAAAATCTCAATTTTCTGCTGCCTATGTAGGGCTTGTCTTGTATTCTTAGTTTTTTCGTGTTTGTCGACGGCGACGTCACTTTTCTGGAGTCTTTAAGATTTTGAAGAACTTTGATAGTAGACAGATCCTAGACATGCTGGAAGAACCAATTATACGAATTGTAGTTTATAATATATCATATGCTCTTCTTAGTTATTCTTCTATTTTGATAATTTTCTCTTGATTGATGAACATTTCCCTCTTTCTTGTGGCTTCACCCATTTTTCCTTAGGCTCTCCAATCATTTATACATAAATTAACATTTCGTGTAGCTATAAGTCCCAATTTATGTATTATAATTTGAGTACATTTCTAATTTACTTTCGTTTGACTATAAATAAATCTTAGATATAATTCAAACTGAATCCACTTTTAGCCATTTTGTTTTTTGTTCATACAAAGTAATCATATTTTTTCATTTTGGTTTGTTTACTACAAAATGAATCCCTATCTGTACATGTAAACTTTCTCTTATTTTGTGTATTTTAACCATGTTTTTTGTTCTCATATTTTATTAATTGTGCATTAAAATTCGTGTCGTCCAACATCACTATTTTTCGTGGACTAGTGGGGTAAATAAGAGTAAGAGTATAAGTCAATTTTGATTCTAAATATATGACCAAAATACGAATTTGGTGTAAAACATTCACTTTTTGAAAAACCGTTCCATAACAAATGAAATTCGTCGGAGTGGTATTTTTTTTACGGTTCCGTCAATAAGGACTACTTCGTCGACATTTTCATTTATTATGGATCTGTTTTTCAAACAGTAAATGTTTTGGACCAAAATCGTATTTTGATCATATGTTTGAGACCAAAATTGACCATTACTCTAAGAATAAATAGATTGACAATACATGGACAGAGAGAAGACTAGTTCATATCAAACTGTGGTTGGTATAAATGACAAAAAAGTTATGCAAAAACTTGATTTACAGAAAATCTGTTTGCACTATGCTGGATGGATTACACTCCACTAACACAAAAACTGGTAATTGAGGAACAAAAAGTTGAAACACCTCAAGATTCTGTAATGAAATGAATCCAAGAGAGCATAGTCAGCATCAGATTTTCCTGCAGCAGTGAGTGATTTTTGGATTTTGGATGTACATGTTATTACTGAATCACCTAAAATCAGTTTCAGCTAAACTTCGTCTCTCACCCCGAGCACGTTCTCAGCTTCCCGTTTCTCTGCCTGCAGCACACAACAAACACCATCACAATGACACCTCTCTCTATGAAAATATACGAGAAAAGAGTTCAAAACGTACCAAAATGCGTCCTTCTTCTCTTGTGCTAGTAGTTCCTCAAATGATATATCGCAGAAGCTGGCGTCTTGGCTCTCTTCAGGGCTGCTGGACTTTGCTTTCGTCTCCATACACGCGCTGATTTCTAGCATCTTTCAAGATGAGGAGATATCAGAAAAATCGCACCCCCAATCCAGTGGCCGGATAGTATAAAGTAACACGTACCTTCTTGTATGCGGGAGAGACCTTAAGCTGCTGTTGAAGCCAGTTATAGACGAAAGCGTCCTCTTCTAGTCTCTTCTGCTCTAGTTCCAGCTTGTATATCTATACATGACAAAGGATATCGGGATTCAGTAGATGGCGTGGACGAAAATATGACTTAGACTCGAGAGTGATTTTCCTGCACCTGTTGCCGGAGGCGGTCAAAGGAGGATCTGTCGGCCTTAAACAGAAGGGCCTTGGTGATTGTGAATCTCCTCTTGATGACTTCGGATCTGATGTTTACGAACATACGGTTAAGAAACTTAATTTAACTCGTAATTTAAAGGTATACGACAAACGTACTTGCTTTGCAGCTCGTTTCTCGCTTCAACCAGGCAATTGACGAATTGTCCAACCTGCAACATAAAAAAGTAACACAGAATACTCAAGTTTCAGTTTCTAATTTTGGATAAACTTCAAATGTGCCAAGTGCTAGAAATTTTTTGCAGCATCAAATAGATTCATAAAATCAGACATAAATCAAGAAACCAACTACCTAAATCAACTATCAACAAATTATATGTATCTATATATAGTCTCAATTCTCAAATCCAAACCTATCTAAAGATGCACACAGCCTCAACAATCCTAGTTCAAGTACAGTATACATTCAGTCAAACTAACATTCTCTTCAAATACTAATGGCATTTCTCAATAGCTAAAGCATTGAACAAAAGATTGAGTCTTTAACCACATTCACAAATCACAATCAACCAACTTATAATTAAAAAACAAAATTGGGTAAAAATTGAAAAAAAAAAACCTGATCAAGAGTCAATCCATTTGATCCATGAGACTTGACAAGCTGATCATACTGCTGCTTGATCTTCCTCTGCGTAGCACTACAACTCTTTGTGAAAGGATACAAACACACCAACTCCTCCTTCCCTTTCCTCCTCCTCCTCCTCACTCGGCCCGGCCTTCTTCTTCCTGGCCCGCTTCTTCCTCCTCTTCTTATCCTCCCGGCCCGGCCCGCTCTCCTCACCAGCATCCTCCCCTCCACCCAAAAGGGCCTCCCATTCCGGCGGCAAGATCTCGAGAAGAAGGGACCGGGCCGAACTCCCCGGGCCGGGCTCCCGGCCCGTTTCCTGATTCGGCCTCTCGGCGGCGTTTTCGGGTAAAGATTGGATTTTTACTGAGCCCTCTTCCCCCTTTCCGCCATTGTGATTCTTGAAGATTGTGTAGAGGGTGAAGAGGAGGATGGAGAGGGTGAGGAGGAGGAAGAAGGAGAGGCAGGAGGACATTGTAACGCGAAAGATTGAAGCTTGCTGCGGCGAATTGAGAGTGGTGATTGGGAGAAGAAGAAGAAGTGGGGTGGCCGCCATGGTTAAAGAGAAAGAGAGAAAGTGGTGAGTTTTCTCTTCTCACTGTGTGTTCGTGTGTTTTTTTGCAAAGATAATATTTTTATAATAAAAAGTGGATTTGGGATTTTGCAATTTGAATCAGGTGAACTGAAACCGCTTCTTCTGAATCAGTTTTTCTTTTTTGTTTGTATTTACCAAGTTTTTGCTTTTTCTAACTCTTCCAAGTAATCTTTTTTGTTTTGTTCTAGGTTTAGAAATGAGATTAAATTGTTGAAAAAGTTATAAATTTTGAATATATTTCGATCGATTTGATTTCGCTTCATTAAGAATTAACTGAAAAAGTTATGAAGTTTTGGTTTGTCAGCAATTAATTATCTCGAGATTTTTTTGGTAAAATTAAATCTGATATGATACTCGTAAAACTATACGTGGACGTCACCGCTGATGAGTATCTATCTCGAAAGAAACATCATCGTTTGATTGAAAACATCAACATTATACTAGAATTCATGATTTTTTAGGGTAATTTTCCTTTATTTTTGATTTGTGAAGATTATTTGAATTCTTAGAGAAGGAAGCTCTAGGTTAGGTTTTCAATTCTTGAAAATGGGAGCTCAAGGTTTTATTCTTATTGACCTAAGGTTTTAGGTTTTGTCATTTGTGGAAAAAAATGAGATTCCTTTCTTCCAGAATGATTTGAATATATGAGGAAATCTTGGAAATTGGGCATCCTTACATTACTAAATTAAGCTTGAAAACTATTTATATTTTCATTTATTGTGCTTTGGATTGTGTGCTTGAGGAGTAAGTGTTTTGGCCTTATAGCAATTACATTACTAAATGTATATTATTTGCATTTAAGAAGCTTACATATTGTTGCAAATCATTGCAATTTGTGTCCAAATTAAGGATTTTACAAACGTTATTCTATGCTTGAGGCTTATGTCACCATTTGTTATGGATTTTTGGTTGGCGACAAAAGAGGGTTAATTTAAAAAGAAAAAAAGTTAATTGCGCCAATATATTGTGTGGTTGATTTATTATTGGTGGTCTGATTAATCAGCCTAATTCTAATATTTGGGAAAAAATAAAAAATAAAATTCCATACATCCTTTTATATGTGGAATGCGGTTTTTTATTGAGTACCTAATTGTTGTATTTGGAAAATGGTAGTATTACCTAAATGGCTAAATCCCAATATTTTTGCTAATTTGTAGGCTGCCTACTAAATTTGTTTGATCTAAATTAAAAGGTGTATTAACATTATTATAGTCTATAGATATTGTATGTTGGTATTCTTTCATTTCTTTGCCCATCATATTACAGTCTTGGAAATATATTGCCTAATGAATTAAAGAATTTGGTAAATATCAATCCAAAAGATAGTATTTG
>NC_062966.1:38007094-38034474 GCF_023119035.1 Salvia hispanica | reverse complement strand
AGGCATTCTTCCATTCGGTGCAGTTTTCATCGAGTTATTCTTCATCTTGACTTCCATCTGGCTGAACCAGTTCTACTACATCTTCGGCTTCCTCTTCATCGTTTTCGTGATCTTGATAGTCACATCCGCAGAGATCACAATCGTCCTCTGCTATTTCCAGCTCTGCAGCGAAGACTATAACTGGTGGTGGAGAGCTTATCTGACAGCTGGCTCCTCCGCTCTGTACCTCTTCCTGTACTCAGCTTTCTACTTCTTCACCAAGCTGGAAATCACCAAGCTCGTTTCGGGTATTCTGTATTTCGGGTACATGCTCATCGCATCATATGCTTTCTTTGCCCTGACCGGAACTATCGGGTTCTATGCTTGCTTCTGGTTTGTCCGGAAGATATACTCCTCCGTGAAGATCGATTAAGCACAACATAGGAGCGAGAGATTCTGACAATTTCACGGATGTTAAGAAGTCTTTGGGATGGAAGACAAGTGATATCATATCAGGTACCTCCGATTTGCAGGATGAGCTTTAAACTGTGTAAATGTTTACTGCTGCAAAATCTCAATTTTCTGCTGCCTATGTAGGGCTTGTCTTGTATTCTTAGTTTTTTCGTGTTTGTCGACGGCGACGTCACTTTTCTGGAGTCTTTAAGATTTTGAAGAACTTTGATAGTAGACAGATCCTAGACATGCTGGAAGAACCAATTATACGAATTGTAGTTTATAATATATCATATGCTCTTCCTAGTTATTCTTCTATTTTGATAATTTTCTCTTGATTGATGAACATTTCCCTCTTTCTTGTGGCTTCACCCATTTTTCCTTAGGCTCTCCAATCATTTATACATAAATTAACATTTCGTGTAGCTATAAGTCCCAATTTATGTATTATAATTTGAGTACATTTCTAATTTACTTTCGTTTGACTATAAATAAATCTTAGATATAATTCAAACTGAATCCACTTTTAGCCATTTTGTTTTTTGTTCATACAAAGTAATCATATTTTTTCATTTTGGTTTGTTTACTACAAAATGAATCCCTATCTGTACATGTAAACTTTCTCTTATTTTGTGTATTTTAACCATGTTTTTTGTTCTCATATTTTATTAATTGTGCATTAAAATTCGTGTCGTCCAACATCACTATTTTTCGTGGACTAGTGGGGTAAATAAGAGTAAGAGTATAAGTCAATTTTGATTCTAAATATATGACCAAAATACGAATTTGGTGTAAAACATTCACTTTTTGAAAAACCGTTCCATAACAAATGAAATTCGTCGGAGTGGTATTTTTTTTACGGTTCCGTCAATAAGGACTACTTCGTCGACATTTTCATTTATTATGGATCTGTTTTTCAAACAGTAAATGTTTTGGACCAAAATCGTATTTTGATCATATGTTTGAGACCAAAATTGACCATTACTCTAAGAATAAATAGATTGACAATACATGGACAGAGAGAAGACTAGTTCATATCAAACTGTGGTTGGTATAAATGACAAAAAAGTTATGCAAAAACTTGATTTACAGAAAATCTGTTTGCACTATGCTGGATGGATTACACTCCACTAACACAAAAACTGGTAATTGAGGAACAAAAAGTTGAAACACCTCAAGATTCTGTAATGAAATGAATCCAAGAGAGCATAGTCAGCATCAGATTTTCCTGCAGCAGTGAGTGATTTTTGGATTTTGGATGTACATGTTATTACTGAATCACCTAAAATCAGTTTCAGCTAAACTTCGTCTCTCACCCCGAGCACGTTCTCAGCTTCCCGTTTCTCTGCCTGCAGCACACAACAAACACCATCACAATGACACCTCTCTCTATGAAAATATACGAGAAAAGAGTTCAAAACGTACCAAAATGCGTCCTTCTTCTCTTGTGCTAGTAGTTCCTCAAATGATATATCGCAGAAGCTGGCGTCTTGGCTCTCTTCAGGGCTGCTGGACTTTGCTTTCGTCTCCATACACGCGCTGATTTCTAGCATCTTTCAAGATGAGGAGATATCAGAAAAATCGCACCCCCAATCCAGTGGCCGGATAGTATAAAGTAACACGTACCTTCTTGTATGCGGGAGAGACCTTAAGCTGCTGTTGAAGCCAGTTATAGACGAAAGCGTCCTCTTCTAGTCTCTTCTGCTCTAGTTCCAGCTTGTATATCTATACATGACAAAGGATATCGGGATTCAGTAGATGGCGTGGACGAAAATATGACTTAGACTCGAGAGTGATTTTCCTGCACCTGTTGCCGGAGGCGGTCAAAGGAGGATCTGTCGGCCTTAAACAGAAGGGCCTTGGTGATTGTGAATCTCCTCTTGATGACTTCGGATCTGATGTTTACGAACATACGGTTAAGAAACTTAATTTAACTCGTAATTTAAAGGTATACAACAAACGTACTTGCTTTGCAGCTCGTTTCTCGCTTCAACCAGGCAATTGACGAATTGTCCAACCTGCAACATAAAAAAGTAACACAGAATACTCAAGTTTCAGTTTCTAATTTTGGATAAACTTCAAATGTGCCAAGTGCTAGAAATTTTTTGCAGCATCAAATAGATTCAAGGCCACATATTGAAGGGATTGTTAGATAATATAGAAGCCAAAAAATGTTTAAACATCAAGGTGTTTGACTACAGCAAGATTTCAAGTTTCTGTCACAATATGCACTGTTGACTAAATACATAAATACTTCAAGAAGTGAACTTATGCATGACTACTTTTCAGCCCGTTTTCCTCTACTCTTCGATTGCCTTGTTCTATACATCATGAATTTGATGCTATTATGCTATACTTATCCCCGTGGATATTCAATTACACGGGCCTCTGAGTGCTCAAGAAAAGATATGATCAGAATCAGTTGAAGCGTAAACTAGAAACATGGAGTAAAACATTTAGAAGGATAACAAACTCGAAACTAGCAACGTGCAGAGATTCTTTTCTTCCCTGAACTTTCATCTACTCCGATTAATCTGTTCAGTCCCCAATTTTTTCAAGAAAGAGACTCACATTACACTAGAGCTATGCTTTCATATGATCATATCAAAGCCACCTAAGCTCATGTAAAGCTTTAAGGCGAGCGAAGAACTCAACACACCCATTCAAATACCACAGTTATAAACAGCACGAAATCTCGATAGGCTTCAGCAACAAAACCATTGTTTCAGCCTTCACTAGATAAAATCAGACCCAAATCAAGAAACCAGCTACCTAAATCAACTATCAAAAAATTATATGTATCTATACATAGCCTCAATTCTCAAATTCAAACTATCTAAAGATGCACACAGCCTCAACAATCTTAGTTCAAGTACACAATACATTCAGTCAAAACTAACATTCTCATCAAATACTAATGGCATTTCTCAATAGCTAAAGCATTGAACAAAAGATTGAGTCTTTAACCACATTCACAAATCACAATCAACCAACTTATAATTAAAAAACAAAATTGGGTAAAAATTGAAAAAAAAAAACCTGATCAAGAGTCAATCCATTTGATCCATGAGACTTGACAAGCTGATCATACTGCTGCTTGATCTTCCTCTGCGTAGCACTACAAGACTTTGTGAAAGGATACAAACACACCAACTCCTCCTTCCCTTTCCTCCCCTCCTCCTCCTCCTCACTCGGCCCGGCCTTCTTCTTCCTGGCCCGCTTCCTCCTCCTCTTCTTATCCTCCCGGCCCGGCCCGCTCTCCTCACCAGCACCCTCCCCTCCACCCAAAAGGGCCTCCCATTCCGGCGGCAAGATCTCGAGAAGAAGGGACCGGGCCGAACTCCCCGGGCCGGGCTCCCGGCCCGTTTCCTGATTCGGCCTCTCGGCGGCGTTTTCGGGTAAAGATTGGATTTTTACTGAGCCCTCTTCCCCCTTTCCGCCATTGTGATTCTTGAAGATTGTGTAGAGGGTGAAGAGGAGGATGGAGAGGGTGAGGAGGAGGAAGAAGGAGAGGCAGGAGGACATTGTAACGCGAAAGATTGAAGCTTGCTGCGGCGAATTGAGAGTGGTGATTGGGAGAAGAAGAAGAAGTGGGGTGGCCGCCATGGTTAAAGAGAAAGAGAGAAAGTGGTGAGTTTTCTTTTCTCACTGTGTGTTCGTGTGTTTTTTTGCAAAGATAATATTTTTATAATAAAAAGTGGATTTGGGATTTTGCAATTTGAATCAGGTGAACTGAAACCGCTTCTTCTGAATCAGTTTTTCTTTTTTGTTTGTATTTACCAAGTTTTTGCTTTTTCTAACTCTTCCAAGTAATCTTTTTTGTTTTGTTCTAGGTTTAGAAATGAGATTAAATTGTTGAAAAAGTTATAAATTTTGAATATATTTCGATCGATTTGATTTCGCTTCATTAAGAATTAACTGAAAAAGTTATGAAGTTTTGGTTTGTCAGCAATTAATTATCTCGAGATTTTTTTGGTAAAATTAAATCTGATATGATACTCGTAAAACTATACGTGGACGTCACCGCTGATGAGTATCTATCTCGAAAGAAACATCGTCGTTTGATTGAAAAGATCAACATTATACTAGAATTCATGATTTTTTAGGGTAATTTTCCTTTATTTTTGATTTGTGAAGATTATTTGAATTCTTAGAAAAGGAAGCTCAAGGTTAGGTTTTCAATTCTTGAAAATGGGAGCTCAAGGTTTTATTCTTATTGACCTAAGGTTTTAGGTTTTGTCATTTGTGGAAAAAAATGAGATTCCTTTCTTCCAGAATGATTTGAATATATGAGGAAATCTTGGAAATTGGGCATCCTTACATTACTAAATTAAGCTTGAAAACTATTTATATTTTCATTTATTGTGCTTTGGATTGTGTGCTTGAGGAGTAAGTGTTTTGGCCTTATAGCAATTACATTACTAAATGTATATTATTTGCATTTAAGAAGCTTACATATTGTTGCAAATCATTGCAATTTGTGTCCAAATTAAGGATTTTACAAACGTTATTCTATGCTTGAGGCTTATGTCACCATTTGTTATGGATTTTTGGTTGGCGACAAAAGAGGGTTAATTTAAAAAGAAAAAAAGTTAATTGCGCCAATATATTGTGTGGTTGATTTATTATTGGTGGTCTGATTAATCAGCCTAATTCTAATATTTGGGAAAAAATAAAAAATAAAATTCCATACATCCTTTTATATGTGGAATGCGGTTTTTTATTGAGTACCTAATTGTTGTATTTGGAAAATGGTAGTATTACCTAAATGGCTAAATCCCAATATTTTTGCTAATTTGTAGGCTGCCTACTAAATTTGTTTGATCTAAATTAAAAGGTGTATTAACATTATTATAGTCTATAGATATTGTATGTTGGTATTCTTTCATTTCTTTGCCCATCATATTACAGTCTTGGAAATATATTGCCTAATGAATTAAAGAATTTGGTAAATATCAATCCAAAAGATAGTATTTGATCATAAAATAGACTTTCCTAATCCTATACATCTTATTTTTTGGTCAATTCTGCATTTATTACAAAACAAATACCTATATTTTTCATACTACAATAATGCTTCTTTTTTAGAGTTATTTGCCTATTAAAAATTTAATAACAATACACGAAGTTGTAAAAAAGTCTCATATGACCAAATTTGTTTTATTAGTATTTCATTTTTTAGTTTCGAGGCTCAAGATACGTCATTTAATCATTCACATTGTAACAGAAAAATTGAAAGTTCATGCATTTATAGGCAAAAAACTCTAATCAATATTATCAAAATTTTACACGTATGCACCAACTCAACATCATATTTGTTTGAGAAAAAAACAATGGGACAATCAAGAATTATTAGAAACATTCAAATTTTGAAAAATATGGAAGAGACTAAATCTTAACACATACACAATTAACCCTTGTTTTTTAGTTGATTATTAATAATGAAAGATCAATTTTCCATATTTTTTAAAAATTTAAATTAGCTTAATCTTGATTTCATCTACTACATAGCAACAATGTATACTAAATTGATCCTCTTAACTCAACACAGGATAATCCTAAAGCCAAGAAATCAAAATCAACAAACAACATTTTACCAACAAATCTTGATACTTGCAAAAGCATTTCTAACAAATTGATTTCTTCAACATGAGAAATACTACAATCTCACAAGTCATGAGACTGCACATGGACTCATTTCGTCGCCGTGATGCGCCTTACAACGCAACGATGCACGATGAACAATGACGAAAACTATCTATATATACACGTTCTTATGTTGAATCACCATTAAAATCTACTGTGATTTGGACTTAGATGGTGTGTGTTGCAAGTATGTACAACTTCAACCCAACATAGCCCAAATAAAAATGGTTGTGGTGAACAATGTGGTCTAAAAATTGACTGTGGTGTAGGAGTACCTGCATCGAAAGAAATAAACGAGCGCCTCTTGTTAGCTGCAGATGGCCTCGACCGAGAGTTTCTTCATCACATTCGGACATGGATCTCCACCAAAGATCTCGGGTGTTATAGGCACCACGCAAGATTGTTGGCCGACACAGTACTGTAAAGAGAAGAAGGAGGCCGAAATCAGACACGAGAGACGGTCATAAAGAGGTAAATGTGTGTTAGATGATGTAAGGTAATAATACCCTTTCAAAAACGTCGTAGGAATGGAATGCGTGGCAGCTCCCCTGTTGGAAGTTTCCACAGGTGCCTTCAGGTGTTCCAAAGCTAGCAAACTTGATGGATGAGATCTTCTGACCCGTAGCACACGAGAGGTGAGCTTTCGGCCTCAATGGTTTGTCGACTTTCCAATATGACCGCAGCTCCCAGTTCACTAAGGTCGGCTGCCATTCATATATATCAGAGCATACACTTGCTACTTCCCTCTTCACGAGAGTGATCCCGTAAGGATTCCCTCCCCATTCTTCAAACACGACCAACAAATTTCCCGTTGGACGGAGCCAGGAGCGAGGAACGTGGTACCTACAACATAAAAATCCGAGCTTTATCAAATTCGTGCTCTTATCCGAGTGAAAGAAGAGTAAAGTAAATTGATTTCGCATTACCATCTCTGAGAAGCTTCACCGCAGTTGGTTAGGCATTTTTTCTCGGTGAACCAACCCGTATAATTGCAGGGCGTGCAGCCATTAGACGCTTTGTACTGGGTCCAGTAGCGCCCGATGCTTTGACCATTTATCCACACCTGACCTTTACTCATGGTGTTCATATCCAAAGCCAGAGGCTCGTCTCCTTCTGGAGCGTTGAAAGTAGTCTGGAAAACGAAGAGAAAAATACTGCTTGTATTTACACGAAAACTTAACGATAAAGAAAAAATGACTATAAAGTTGAACTCAGTCATTAGTATACATCATTCTTATACTTATTTTGTTGTATAGAGAAAAAAAATTGAAATACGTTTACCTTGTACCACGTCAACGGTTGCCTTTCACTTACGAGCGATCCTTCAACCCATTCTACAGAAGAGCTTCCACTGATTGAATGAAGGCTAAGGGATTCTCCTTCTAGACCGACCTGTCCAGATTCCAGAGTGAGGACGAGTTAACAAACGGGAATGCAGGGAGGGATCGGGGATAAATAGTACTACACAGGTTTTGTAAACTAACCGTATAAGACCATTTTTGCCATGTTAAGTCTCTTTTCCGCTCATTAAGACCAGTGAGTGAAACAGGACCAAGAACTCCGGCCTTCCATGTTTCAAAATGTGGGCCGATATTCTGCGATTATGCAAATGAAGATGTGTTAACAAGAATCAAAAGATAAGACTTCCATGTAGGAGGCATGAGAGGCGGAGAAGAGATAGAAAATGTACCGGGAGACCAACAGCAATGCTCAGCAGCGAGATTTGGTTTACTCCGGCTTTCAGAGGCACACTGTCACTAAAGGTTAATCTGGGATCTTCTAGACTTCCATAGGCAGTTCCTGTGAGAAATCATGTCCAAAGTTAAGTGGTAATCGAAAACAGTTTCTTGTTGTCGCCAGAATGCTTTGTGGTGACTGTTACATCAAACGAGATTTACAACACTTGATATTATCCATTAGATCACCTACCTGAAAGTTGTCCGTTGATAAATACGTGCAGGGCGTGTCCAGCAGACGATACTGTAAGAACGGGAGGCTTCCCACCTCTTAAAAATCCCTCGCTCGGGTCAATCTCCACTCTGAATAACAAAAACAAACAAGAAACTGAGAAAGGAAAAGAATGGTCTAATTCGATTACAATGCTAGTTATATAAAGACGAATAGACTTACTCTGTTGTGTACCATAAATAGTCAGTGTTGTCTCTGGTGGTATTGACCTGCTCCACCAATCCAACCATCGTAAACGAGTTGGCCCCACGTGATGCAGCCTCTTCGTTGTATGACGTCCACTCAAAGTCCTTGCTGACCGGAGTCATCTTCATTTGCGAACTTTGGGCACCAATCTTCACCAAAAAAAAGTTATAAACATATATCAAGATGCTCCACGAATACATTCGCTCTCTCAATATAAACACGAGGCTAAAAAGCCATTTCTTACCCTTGCTGTATTGTAAACAGTATTCTTGCAGTCGGGAAGGATGCTGATGGACCACGGAGGCAAGTTGTAGTGCTGGTCCGCAAACGCCACTTTAGCAAATGAATGCTGATCATAATTTCCAAGAAAAGCAGCACAAAGACCAGACTTCGATTTGTAAACATGAGCCTGCACGGAAGAATGTCACATATTTGTCGTAGTTGATGGAAACGATAAAGGGGGATTGTAACTAATAAACTAAAGCAGACCTCCTGATAGTTTCCGAGTGACGTTACTGTAAGATCTCCAGATAATAGAGCTGGCTCACAGAGCTTGATGGCTCGATGCAAGTCTTTCAGATGACCATACTTTGGCTCCCTCGGTAGTCCTACATATGAAAAATTAAGATGTCAAGATTCGTCGAGCCACTAGAAATCTAGTCGTGTAGTCGGTAAAATGCTTAAATCGAAATGGAAGCCAAACACTATGTCACATCAACGAGATAAAATTCGTGTACGAACCATATTCATCAAGAGGCGCATCATAGTCGTAGCTAGTAGCGATAAACGGGCCGCCAGCAGTCCGCCCAAAGTTTGTACCTCCATGGAACTGATAGAAAAGGATGTAAAACACACTTAGCTCAAATAAATCCATCATCAGTTTTATTTATTCACCATGTTTAGAGAAAAAACAGTTTACCATATAATAGTTTATGTAAGAACCTCCTGATTGAATAAATTTGGCAACGGAATAGGCCATGTCTTCAACTGGCCGGTACGGAACTGGACCTCCGAATTCAGTAAACCTAGTACCAATATTGCAAGACGTTATAATCCTGTTACATATATTTCGCTAAAAAGTCAGTTTCGGTAAGTACCAGCCGGTCCATGCTTCAGTCCACATCTTCGGTTTATAAGCCTTATTGGGTGAGAAGTAATCACAGTAGTAACCATTGCAAGTATTGATCTGAAAAAGGCAAAGTAAAACAGCAAACTTAAAGCCTGTAGAGCTGATATAAAGATAGAAACCTTTGGATTATACAAATAATTCTTCCAAAAATAGGAGTGATGGTTGAAATTGAGCATGCTAATTTTATAATCAAGAAGGATATGAACATTATTAAATCAAGAGGCATGATTCCATACTTCTGTGATTATTTAATTAAAGACAACCAGCCAGATTGGCATCATGGCATGATAGAATAACGAAGCGAAACCATGTGCAAGAGTGACAAGATCTCAAACAAGATTGATTACTATGAATGGGGACAAAAAACTGTACAAGCCCACTACTGAAACTCAAGTGAGAAAAAGGAGCAATACTAACAATTGGGTCGGGGGCGTCGTCCTGCTTGCACATGATCCACGGGACACCAGTGCCGAGATCCACCGCCATTTTGGCCGCCCATTCTGAGTAAGCCACCGCTGGTGCACCTAGCTCGTATTCCATCGGTCCATACTCATTTTCAATCTATCACAAAGAACACATTTTTAGAAAGGAAAGAACATTAATGCTTTAGATATTTTCTTGATGGAAATTCGACTACCTGAGATAGTATGATCGGACCGCCCTGAGTTTCGTACAGCTTTTCGGCTTTCATCATGTCCACAATCATGGTTGTGAACTTTTGCATAGCAGCCTTTTGTCAACAAGCCATTTCAGAATACAGAAACAAGAAAACCAATTAAAAGGGGCTCTGAAATATCAATCTATGGAACAAAACCTTCAAATGTCAAAAACCAGTTTCAAACCTTAAAAGGCTCATTATTTGTCCTGAAACTAATGCCTGGAACATACTTCAACCAAACTGGAAAACCTCTGAAATAGGAAACAAACAAAACTTCAAAAACTATGCAAGAAAATAGACACATTTTTGTAAAAATCCTCAGCTTGTTTAGCATCATTACCCAAAATTCCACTCAGCACAAGCATAAGGGCCAATTCTGAGATGAACATAAAGCCCAGCTTCCTTAATCAGCTTAATAAACTTCACTAAATCATACCTCTCCTCAAAATAATACTGCAAAAATATTCATCAAAAAGAAACACTTCAATGAGAAAATCAGAAAATATAACCACAACTCAACACACACACACACACATTCAACCTTTCCAGGTTCAGGCTCATGCCCATTCCAAAAAACATAAGTCTGAATCACATCAACTCCCCCTTCCTTTGCCTTCTGAATAAGATCTGGCCACATCTACACCTCCCAAAAAGGAAAAAAACACTATTAAAAGAAACATTTCTTTAAACAAAATGCAATTAATGGGAAAAGAAAAGGAAAGATTTGGGGCTACATTGCCATTAATATACCTCAGGAGTGCTTCTTGGATAGTGTATTGATCCAGAAATAAGAATCTTCCTCTCCCCATTCACAGAAATGGCCCTTGAATCATAAGAAACAGAAGCTTCCACACTAGAAACCCATGAGCTCAATAACACCACAAAAATCACATTGCAAATTGCGATATTCAATTTCAAACCCATAATGCCGAGAAACCCTTCTCCAAGATTGGATATTTAGAGAGAAATGAGCTTTCTTTTCTTTTCTTGTTTGCTTATTTTCACTTCTCCCACTATCTTTAGCAAAAGATGCCTTGATTCTTCTATCCCCCTTTCCCACTTTATTCTCTATGCTTCTTCCAATAAGAGAGAAAGAATTCAGCACAAAAAAGTTCCAAATTTTAGCAGCAAACAGGGAAAATGAGCATTGCTTTGCCCTCTCTGCTTGCTGTTGGTTTATTTAAACATATAAACTCTCAGTGTGTGTTAAATAACCAGTTGCACCGCTTACCTATTTTTCTAATATAATGAATTATGATAATTACACGATTGAAATATTTTAAAATTACTTATATATTTAATGAATAGAAAAATAAATTCAATGCATATATTTTCATGTTTGTGATCAAATAGTTAGAATTTTGATTTAAATATGTGTATAATATTTGGTTAATATGCATGGCATAAATTTAGAAAATTTGTCAATAAATCCCAATATATATATACATGGTTTTTTCGTAATATATCTAAAATTTGATTTAATAATATTTATATTTATGAATGATTACCATTTAAATCATAAATTTTGATGATCTTGGTTAGAGTATAATTTTTAAAACAAAATATAAATTATAACTTTTTAATTTTTAACTATGATGTGACAAAATACACCATTATTTTGAAAAAGGTTACGTTATTCTAGTTTTATTGTAGGTTAAAACGATACCAATTTATGTGTCGCATATTTTATTCACGTGTGACTCGTGTTTAGGTAAATAAAAGTGAAAGTGAACCCAATATTTTCATACACCCATAGCATCTTGAAAATATATACTCCCTCCGTCAATAAATGTCTCATTTCACTTTTACTATATTTGGTTAGTGGATTCTACGTTCCACTAACTCATATCACTCAATTTTTATCAGAAATCAATAAATAAAAGTATTCTCCACATTTCCCTAACTTTTTCTATACACTTTACTTAGCCAAATAATTTTTTAAAATTTGTGTCAATTAAATATGAGATTTTTAATCATGGACTAAGGGATCAGAGTTTGTATTCCATTTCGACTAGTATTGTGTAATAAGGCAATTTTTCATGGCTGGATCATTGGATTGATCAATAATTTGGACTCCATAGATTTTCAAGTGGATGAAAAAAATTATCACATTCTTTAATCTATTGGAACGATCTAAAATTCATTACTCCAGTGTCCCATAATTGTGCATTTATAGCTTTCACCTTTTTCAGGCATTCACATTCAGTTCAATTAATTTTGAAACGATCTCCTTCCAAATATTCAAATTAAAATTTAATAATATGGGGTTTCCTTTGTTTAAGTGACATTTAGGAAACCTTTTCTCTTGTTCCCATTAAAGCAGAAAAAATGGAAAAATTAAGAAAAACAAAGAAACAAAACAATAAGGGGCTGTTTGGCTGTTGCGTAAAAGCTGTGCCTAAACGCGCTTATTGAAAATTTGATGTACAAAGATTCTAAATTGTCAATCCCAATGTGGTCGGTTGATCCATTTTATCACGCCCTAAGTAGCGCGTTTACTCTACGCTCGGTTCTTATTGGTCTTGATAGGGAGGTGGTTTGCACGTGATTATTGAATCTTGGTTATTAAACACATGGGTTTGTTTAATTTGAGAAATATAACCATTTTTTTATTCGTTTAGAACCTTGATAACAATTGTTTTTCACATTGAGCCTCGTATGGGTGGCGATTCGGTCGGTTCGATTCTGACCGAACTGATAGTCGGTTAACCGAATTCTATTTTTTCCAAAATTTAGAATCAGAATCGGAACCTTTGTCGGTTTGATTTCTCGAGGAACCGATCGGTTCGGTCTTCGATTCCACCGCAGGAACCAAACTAATCGGGAGTCGGTAAACACTTGGTAATTTTTTCATGAAAGATAAGTCAATGTACTACATCAGTATGGGATTTATAAGTTATTTGCTAATGTTCAATATTTATATGATACGTTGAAGTTCCGAATTTAATAAACAAAGTAGCTGTCATGAGATTCGTTATTGAATCAGAGAGATAATTTGTTTTTCCTCTTGTTTGAAATGCAGACAAATTATAGGGACATAGAGTTTGGTTTCTACCACAACATTGTTCTTTGAAACTTGAAAGGTGTAGGGTTTATGAAATTAAAGTGAACCTATAAAAAATCAAAATTAAATCTACTAATCGGTTCTTTGATTCTAACCTTTCGGTTCTCGGTTAGAACCGAGAACCGTCCGAATCCTAAATCCATTAACCGAGACCGAACCTTAACCTTATTTTTTCGGTTCTCGGTTAACCGATAACCGAAAAAATATGGTTTGGTTCTCGGTTAACTAAAAACCGAGAACCATTTCCCCACCCCTAGAGCCTCGTAAATTGTCTTCGTATGGGAAAGTCATTTTCTTCACATTGGAATTGTGTTTTTTTGGGGTTATTTATAATTTCAAATTCAATTGTGCGTAGTAATTTGTAATTTGGATGTAATTTTTTCGGAATTTTACAATGAATTTTAATTTTAACATTTTTTTACAATCTAGAAGAGTTGCTGTCAATCGTTCAAATAAGTACCATACACTTAATAAAAGAATACCAATTATTACGGCTATTATTAATAAACTAAATTATTAAGTTAAAAATTATTGTTTAAAAAAAATAATTAAAAATAAAGATCGAACTGCAATCGATCGGATGTGAACTAACCATGAACATTTTGGTGTTTAAAACTTACTCGATGAGCTTTGATATGGAAGGAATTGATTTTGCTTGCCGGGAAGAAAAAGTTTGCTTCGTTTAATAAATGAAAATTAGACACTGTTGAATTTTAAATTTTGCAATATCAATTTAAAATTATTTAATTAGTTAGCAATGCACATGACCTCCATCCACTACTAACCAACAACCCATTACTATATGTACATAATTGTGTCTACCTATAACCTACTATCCAAGCAAATCTTTATTATCATTATTATTGAGCCCCTATTTGATTCTCCATTATTTCTTCAATCTAAATAGCCTTACTAGTCTTAATTATATCATTAATTATTTAATTACTCGTGTGATCCCTAATTAGTACCATAACTAAGTAACATGTCAAAGCTCGATTTGTTTTATACTTCTTACTTAACTTTAGATAAACTAATAAAGTGAAAGTAAATCTAATTTTGATATATATGCGGTTTGTAAAATAAAAAATGTTACTATCCTTATCCACCAAAATTTGTCCCACTTTGACCGGGCACGAGTTTTAAGAAATGTAATGGAAAGTGAGTTGAAAAAGTTAGTGGATTGTGGGTCCTACTTTTATATACGGAGTATTAGTTTTATAATAAAATGTGAGTAGGAATGAGTTAGTGGAATATGAGGTCCACTACCAAAAATGGTAAAAGTGAAATGAAACAAATTTTGAGGACGGACGGAAACAGATGTATTAGAACCAAAAGCATCTCATCTTGTATTCTATGTGAAATTTGCATAACTATATCAAGATCGAGATGATGAGGGCCACTAAATAATTAATGTTTCACTATTAGAAATTTAGAATCATGCACATGCCAGAAAATTAGTTGGTCCCAGAAAACTCAAAGACAAAATTCATACAATAGGATAAAAATGAAAAATAGAGGGACATACAAAAGTCGATGTGGGCACAAGTTTCGTTCAATCAAAATTGAGGTGCACTATTGGTTATACTAGGAAACATTAATATGAAATGATAAAGCTGGTTACAGTAAATAAATAATCATTTTAAAAGGTACATAATGTTTTTTTGTTTATTGTAGGTCACCCAATCACCCTCAAATTTAAGACTATTGTAGGGACAGATCTCGAAAACATATGTCTTCCTCTACATTATTGAAGTCATATGATTAATTGCATGTCAATTCACATTCTTTAATTACTATTGTTAATCATATATTAAAATTTATTCTGTTAAGGCATCACACGTGACATTGATTCACATTTTAAGGCATCATATCAATGATATTGTCAATGTTCTTGATAGATTTTTAAAAGGATGGTCAGTAGTGATACCCTATTTACATTTATAATTATGTTGAATCGAACTCCCGACCTATTGATTGAAGGTTACATTTATAACTATGTTGAATCGAACTCCTGACTTATTGATTGAAGGTAAAGCTTCGTACCAAGTTGCACTTCATCTTTAAGATAGTTCCAACTCTAAAAGTTTCACTCTTTATCTCATTTTTTGTGTGGGTTGAAATGAGAGGGCCAAATCCAAAAAAAATTTCATCACAACTTGCAAATTTTGTAAGTATTTAATTATCCAACTTGTAGTTGTAGCTTTCTTTGTGGGGCCAAAATCCCAACAGCCTAAACCCCACAATGCTGTCACGCTTACCATCGACTTTTACGCAATAAATTAATTCTCATTTGCTCTTAAAAAAGAAATACTAACATTGAGAGATGATACATGTTTGTCAAGGGCAGAAAAGGGGCCAACCAACTGCACTTTCAAGCTGGACCTCTGCACTAAATGCAAGGTTTTCAAGTGGATTGAATTACCCGAGTTCATAATCGACTTCACGGTCAAGTCGGCCTCACATGAGACCACCTCATCCGCGAAATGGGTAAAAAGTTTTGGCCCTAAATTTAGGCATCTCGAGTTGGGACCCTACTATATTTGCGTGAATCATTTATCTCGATTTCAACAAACACACTCACGGCTCATGAAATTGCAAGTAGCAAGAAGTCTGTAAAAGAGTATAGATACAGACAGAAGGTGAATTTAAGACTCATGTTGCCTAGCACATGTCGTGTGGATCATGCTAGAGCAAGGTTACAAATCATCTCGATATATATACAAAGCAGTCGATGTCAATGTATGAAAAGTTCCAGAAAGCAATTGACGAAAAGCTCAATCGACCATGTGACATAGTAATAAACTTTTTAACCTGTAATGAAGTACCCGACCAAGAATTCCGGCCCAGTTACAGTCTTTACTTGCTTTCTTTAATTGGCCTTTTGATGCAAGGGACCTTTCATTTTACACGTTGCAACGAGCAATCTGCGAGGAGCAACTGGAATTCACTTGGAGAACATGATGCGTGAAGAATAGAATGGTAACGCCTGCTTAGTATGAAGCAACAGCATTATGTTTACTCTTTACTTTAGGTGTAAAAAGCAAGTTACGGGGTGAGGTGTTTGATGTGAAACTGTACCTCGCTGGAGTTCCTTTCATGGGTTAGTCATATCTTGGGAAGATCGGTGTTGTTGTTAACATTTCCTTTCCCTTGTTCTAAGTCGGTAGAAGTATCAGTGGAAAAGCCTATTCTTTCCATGATCTCATCTAGCCGCTGAACATTTGTAAGATACAAGTAACCTACCTGAAACAGAAAGTGTACACCATATTACCCTTCAAGGAAACAAAACTTCTTGCAATTTAGATTAAGCGCCTTAATGCCTAATGGATGCATGCACAGATCAATCATGCAATAAGACGAGGTAAGTGAGTCTTCAACAAGATCTACATCAGTATAGAAATGCAAATTGACATAGAGTGTGGAACATGTAGTGTCACTGTGTTCATAATCAGTATAGCAAGATCACATATGACCACAGCATGATAAGAACAGTGTAAGGAAAACACTGGAAATAAATGCAGAAGACTGCATACTGCCATTCTTCTTCATGATAATGATGCTTTAGGATTTAAAAATTTAGAAGGCATTGGATGGGAAACGATAAAAGTATAAGATATAAGACATTTACAAGTGTCTCCAATGAAGATGCTCTGTTGTAAACTGCCACACCTGCTCTCTTCTTCGTCCTTGTTTTGGAGGAACCAATATTTTTCCCCCAACGCAGCACTTCCCTGGATGTAAGATGCTTGTTTAAATCATCAAAATATAACAACAGATTCTATCGACATCACTACTACAAAAGAGGGCATTGAAGGGCTGGACTATGAGGTGATAAGTTTGTATGATAAGAGTTGGGAGGAACTGCATAATCTGACGCAAAAAGGACCATGGGCTCATTCGAGGATATACTTGAAATCCATCCATATTGAGTTATACTAAAAGCTGAATGACTTTTAATAAAAGTGATAAATTTTGTATAGTATCTTAATTACTGCTCACAGAAACAAAAGTTAGAATTAAGCAAATGGAAAGAGCCAAGAAGGAAACTAGACAAGGTACAAACCTCTCCTCTGGTGATAAGAAGTTATCACTCGTAAGTTTTTGAAGCATTGCATCCTGAAACATGGCAACAATATTGATTTTTCAGAAAACTCAAAAAGTGATTGTCTGCTATCCAAGAAAATTTTCCAGTTTTAATTCAGTAAAACACACTAACATAGCTATTAAAGAGGCATGCTTCAATGCTTGGTTACACATCATTGTGACTCTATAACAATCCCTTTGATAAAAGATTAAAAAGAATGAGACTATCTGTGAAACTATCTAAAAGGAATGTAACTATGGACCATAGACAGATTAGCCCCATACATAGAAGAAACAAGAGAGTATCATATGGAGTATATAGCTTCAATGAACAACCATTACAAATTATTATGTCTATATAGTCAAAGAATGGTGTCTCTTGATGGAAATTTAGCTTTACAAGTTTATATATTAGAAACAAAGATGATGTATCTAGAACGATATAAGTTTTAAGTAGCCAAGCTCTAGTGACTCAACTTCTTCAAAACTGATAGTACTTCTTCATTACCATTTACCAAGTTAGCCTGGCACCATCTAAGGAGCTGAAACCTCAAATCTAGAAGCATGTAGCCAAAGCAATAATGATTCTCTAAAAGAAAGGAACAAATACGTACCTGGGCCTCACAACGTACTACAGCCATCACCCGGTCATTATATTCTTCAATATTTAGTGGGGGAAACAAAAAGTGCCTGCGAGCATAGAGCTGTGCCCAACCAATAGAACACCACCATCAAAATCCCAAAAGTAATTTTTCATTAGGATATGGAAACATCATAATCAAAAGCGATACAATACATACTTGCATATTTGGAAAGGGATGTGACCTTACTTCTAGAACTCTATAACACAGAAACTCACAAAAGGATTTCCTTTCTAAATAGTTTCTTTTAAATAGAAAGTTTAAACAAATCATGTCTTGCTCAGATCAATAAATAGAGCTTTTCTAGAAATTCAGTTCCTCAGAGAAGGGCATGAAATATTTCAACTAACGCTCAATTGAGAACAGAGGAGAGAAGCAAATACACACCTCATAAATGCAGTCACCTAAGTAAGCTAGCGATGCCGGATTGAAAGCAGAACGGGGCTTCTCCACTCTAGGTGGTTTGGGAGTCCACGTTTCATACCCCAAATATGATTCACTAGATTCACCTATATCATTAGCACATACAACTTATAAGAAACAGTCAATATAATTGAAGCAAAAACATATGCTACTCGGATGGAAAATTCCAACAATTCACAAAAGTATATGTAGCAAGACACTCCGAATCAGTAAGCAGGCTCTAATCAAGAACCTTACAAATAGCATTTATAAAAACGAGGCGTCTTCACCCGCTAGGCAATAATCCTCCAATAAAATACTAACAAACAACTCAACAAACAAATCAATTACATTAACCCTAGCTACAACTTAACAAACAAATCAATTAACCAGAACAGGGTAATTAACTCAACCACAATCAACAACTAACCGCGGACAATTCAGTTCAATTGAAATAATCGATTAGCTACCTTGAGTAGTGGATTTTGAGATGTTGCGATTGAGGAGATCTGAAATGGATATTTTCACGGTTTTTTTGGGTGAAGTAGATGGTGATGCCGCCGTCAGAGGTTCTGGCTTCTTCGGATAAGTGCGCTGGCGGTTGTAAGGGAGGCGCTGTTCAGTGTCGACAGAGGAAGCTCGAACGGTGGATGATAGTGAAAATATTGGTAGCGCCACCGCCATTGGAATTCGCCGGCGAAATTATATCCAGCTGCGTCTGCTTTTTGCGGCAGGATTTGTAGAGACTCACCAATCAGATTTTAGCCGACTTTTTTTATTTTTTTTACTCAAATTAAGACTAAATACTTGTATATAAACCCATTAAATTTTAAGTTAGCTTTACACAAATTATTTAACAAACAAAAACTTAAAACCAATTAATTATTATCAGTCTACATATTCAAAAAATTATTTGACAAGAACGATATTTAATGAATCTTGCTGAATAATTTAATATATAAATATGTTATGATAAAAATTAATATATTAAAAATCTAATTTAAAATTTATAAATTAAAACGCAACATATTCGATAAATTTTTTAGTAAATTTTACAATCGATAATATATTTTATTGTAAATTAATAGTATTTATTTGCTTTGTTTATTATTGTATTACTATTAATAAAAACCAATAATATATGTATAGGTATATACAGTCCCCCGTCACAATAAATATGCAACATTTGGATTTCTACACAAGATTTTATGCAGTGTTGTTTTGTGAGATAATGAAGAGAGAGTAAAGTAAGAGAGAAGAAAAAGTAGAAACAGTGTTGTTTCCATTTTGAGAAATATTTCATTTTTATTGGAACAACCTAAAAAGGAAAACGTTTCATTTTAGACAAATTATTAGTTACGTGGTTTTTGAAATGTTTGTTCTTCTTTGCCTTCATTTTTCTTTTTCTTCTTTTTCTTCAACACAAAGCAAGAAAAGATCAATTTAATTAATACTCTATATGTATTCGGAGTTTCAGAGAAAAGATATAGAGTTATAAGTCTGCCAATCAGTTCGAGTAACTACCTCTACAAAATATATATTCATACGATTGAAAGAAGCCAAAAATGAACATGCCATAAACAAACAAAACCTAAACCTTGGAGACCACATAACGATCTCTCAAGGCCGGACCTCATTAAAACCTTCACGGCAAAAAAACCCAAAGGGAAAAACACCATGAAGGAAAAAGAGTATCCGTCTAATAAAGCAAAAATAATTATCATAATCCCAAATTCAATCTCAAAAAAAAAGGTAAACAAACAGAAAGACATAAATATTTGCATTAGACCTACAGGTGAAGTTTAAGTTGAAGTTGGGGATTATGTCGGGATATGGATCTCCAAGCTGTACCTTCCATGTCCTCTGCGTATGTTTCTATGAGCTTTGATGAATTAATGATACCCAACAACCTCAAAGACGGGCTGACCTTACGTAGCAGGCGATGCGGCAGCTTCTTCAAATTGTAACACATTGAGATACCCAACTCAGTGAGACATGGCATGATGGAGATGGCAGCAGATTCTTCTTCTTCCTCCGTTATGTCCTCCCATTCCTCCCAATTGAAGTTGGATAGAAATGTCAGTTTAGTGAGTTTAGGAAATGCAACAACAACATCACCATTAGACGTTGCTGAAGATTCTATTCCTAAAAACTCCCGTCCGACAAACTTCAGTTGATCCATTCCATGCATAGACAGAATTTCCAAGAAAGGTAGTTTCCCCATCGCCGGCAGTGATGACACCTGACCCAGATAAGGCAGATCAATCTCTTTTATAAAGTTGAGGGGTGATGACATCAGATGCGGAAGCCTGGAACCCTTATATCCCCTGATTACCAGTTTCTTCAACGTGCGATGTGGCACGAGTGCTTCTACTACCTCCATCCACATTGATGATGACTTCTCCATTTCATTCTTCATACGCGGGGACCATATCTCGAGGCTTTCGAGTTTTTGAAGGAGTATCTCTAGTTGTGCATCTCGAGCGTCCTCAACCAAACCCTCCATTTCACTCATCCCACAGTGGATTTCGAAATCTAGAGATCCAATAAGACGACAGTGTAATTTTTTAAGAAAACCCAACTTGTTGTATTGACTTCCTACTTTGAATCCACTCAGTTTCAGTGTGCGGAGATTACTCAACTCACCTAATGCTTCAGGCAGACAGTCGATATCAGTGTATTCAATATTCAAGATTTGCAGTCCAACCAAACTACGAATGCTCTCTGGTAACTCCTTTACCCTATTAAAACATAAGTCAAGTTTTCTTAACTGAACCAAATCCCCAATTTCTTTCTGAATCGCTTCTAGATGGCAGCCACGGAAGGAAAGAGATCGCAATTCAACCAAACTATAAATGCTCTCTGGTAACTCCTTTAATTCTTGATTCCAACTTAAATCAAGTCGTCTTAACTGATCCAATTTCCCAATTTCTTGTGGAATCTCTGTTAACTTGCACTTTGACAAGAGAAGAGTTTGCAAGAAATAAAGCCTACATATGATTTTGAGGCCATCCTTTGACAATGCAATTCCACTAAAATCCAACCGTCTCAAGTGAATCAACATTTCTATTCCCACTGGCGGAGATTCACTCTCAATTTTTAACACCCTAACACTTTTCATGCAATCACAAACTTTACAAATTCTGTCTCTTTCATCATCAAGTGGCTTGCAGTCCCACGATAGACTCCGATATTCTTGGACATGAGAAACCAATGAAGAATCGCAAACTTGACAACTTTTGTCACTGTCATCATTCGTCCTAAGAAATAGAGCAAAATCATGTACTATATCATGCATTTTACACCATTTTATCTGCTCCCCTGACTTGCTTTTCTCAATGTCCTGAAACAAACTACGCATTGCTAAATTCTTTAGGTTCTCTCGCCCTTTGAGCTCCATTGCACCATTTCCACTGTCAGAGCCTAAATAACCCTGCGCCATCCACTCCTCTATCAGAGTCTTTGCATGAATTTTGTGATCTTTAGGATAGACGGCACAATATGAAAAACAACGCTTGAGAGTTGGGGACAATTCATTGTAGCTTAAAACCAAATGAGGAAAAAGATCTACTTTCGCATTCTCCAATTGCCATATTTCACTCTTCTCTACATGTTTCCATCCATCCAAATCCTTGAACTGCAAAAGTGTTCCCAAAACAATTGCAGCAAGAGGCAATCCATTGCACTTTCTAGCTATTTTCTTGCCCAAATCCTCAAATTTTCCACATTCCTCATCACTCTTTCCTAGAAGAGATGTGTCACGCAATAATGACCAACATTCTTCTTCACTAAGCTTATTTGGGTGATACATATCGTCGTCTAAGGTACGGAACATCTTAGCTACCGTTTCCTTTCTTGTTGTCACCAGAATTTTACTACCTGCTGCACCACATTGGAGACTGATTTTCAGGGGCTCCCATTGATTGTTGTCTTCTGTCCAAACATCATCGAGGACAAGAAGAAACTTCTTTTGTAAAATACAATCGCTTAGTTGTTTTAGTTCTGATCCCAATTGGATATTTTTTTGAATTGTATTTTTTGTCACACACTCGATAATTCCTCTGGAGACCTCAGACACATCAAAGGGATCAGAGACACAAATCCATATTTTCAAGTCAAAACAATCCTTCACTCGTTCATCATTATAAACAAGTTTGGCAAGAGTTGTTTTGCCAAGTCCGCCGGTTCCAACAATAGACAAAATTTGGGTATCACCACCATTAAGCATTAGTTTGCTCACTATGTCTTCTTTTTTCTTATGTATATCCACCCCATGAACTTTCGTCAAGTCAACAAAAGGTGTGGATTGCACTCGCCAAGGTGTGGGCACTGAATCAGCTGTAGGGGGAGAGATGTCAAATTTGAATTCATTTTTCTCTTTGTTAATCTGTTCAAGCATAGCTTTCACATTTTCTATTTTCTTGGCAATATCACGACGAACAGAAACTTTCTTGAAAGATAAACAAGAAGATCTGATGAAGGAACACCCTATCTTTTGCTTAGGCTCAGGCTCAGCCGAACCTTCCATCTTATCTTTGAGAAGAGAATAGCTCCATTCATCCAAAATATCCTCCATCTCATAGGCCGTAGCTTCGAGCTTCTTCAACCAACTTTTGACACTTTCATCTTTCACTCCTCTCTTTTCTGCATCATCCAACACCTTTTGGATCGTCTTGAGCTTCTTGGAAAGATAAAGAAGTTCGTCCTTCACGCCTCTCACCAAATTGACTTCGTACCGAATCTTATCTTCTAACATAGTTGCAATTCTCCCCACCACTTCTGAAACAATAGCATCCGCCATTTATGTTTTTTTTTTCTTCCTTAAAATATCTCCTCTTGATTTATCCTGGAAATCAGTCCAATGGTTGGATTTAGATAAGTGCATGTGGATCAAACATCCAGATCTTTTTATGTTTTAATTAATACAATTGAATTCCTATGTTTTCTTAGAAAATGTACATTTTAATTTAACAAAGTCGGCAGCGTAACCTTTTCTTAATGGTTGGAAAGTTATGTTGCAAAAACTGAAAAAATGAATGAATTGAGCAGTGTCGAATTTGGTGTTTTGCGAGAAGTTTTTGGGGAAAAGGAGTCAAATCAAACATCTTTCAAGCATATATGTTGTAATGTCTTCATAATTCTTTCTTTATGTAGTACTAGTAAATTGTGACTTTTATTAGCAGTATAAATTTATTTAGTTAACTTTCTACTTTGCTGTCTCAAATTGGATAAATATTTATACAAATCTGTTTATGGTTTTTACTTTTTTTAATGGACACCCATGTCGTGATAAAATAACCCTTTTTTTTTTAACAAAGAATTAGCTAGAGAAATCTAATTCTTATCAAGACATGAATATTCTTGAATAGTTTAGGATTTAGGGGTCAAAGTAGAAAATAAATAAATAAATTTATGATAGTAAAAGTCACATCTTAAGACATTATTTATTACTCTCTCCGTCCATAAAATATTGTCTAAGTTTGACTCGACGCGGGTTTTAAGAAATGTGAAGAAAAGTGAGTTGAAAAAGTTATTGGAATGATGGTCTCATATTTATAATTTTAGTTTTTTAATAGAATGTGAGTGTAAAGAGTTAGTGGAAAATAAAGTCCATATGCATGTACCAAAAATTGAAAAAAATGGACACCTTTTCACGGGCGGACGAAAATAGCAAAATATTTCACGGACGGAGGAAGTATAAAATATGCTTTAAATAATTCCCAAAATTAAGATTTTTTAGTTAACTAGTTATGATTGTAATAACATGTCAATTTTAGTAATTTTAAGAAATAGTCATGGTATCACTAATATATTGAAGAACCAAAAACGACCGAGGAAGAAGTGCCTCGTGCACATTGTGATGCTTGAGGTCGGGTTATTAAAAGAAAAATATACAGTGTTGTTGGTCGGAAGTTAGAGAAAGAGAGATACAAAATAATTTGGTTAAGCATCAGCTTAATTTCGATCACGACGACTGTGGTGGCCGTAATTCATAGATTTAGTATCGATATGATTTGGACTAAAGTATTGATCAGTTATGCTATACTTTAGAGATTGAATTAACCGGCTAAACCGGCTATTCACGGGCAAAGAAATTTTGGAACCGGGATGATAACCGGAAAAAATTAGTTGGTATTTCCGGTTATGGTTCGTCCAACACAATGGTCAATAGTTTCGAGCCAGGGTTGACCGATCTCATTCAAGGCTGAACCGTTGGTTTCAGTTTAACCATGTATCACTATCATTGTATGAACTAACACTAATTACTATACAAAACAAGATGAGTGGGATGTTGAGATATGGAACATGTGGAGAAGAAGCTGAATCAAGCTCAAGTGAAACAAATTCAAGAGTCCTGAGATATTAGAAATGGGCCACTCGCTCTCTTGAAAGGCCTCATAAGAAAATGATTATCCAAACTTATATAGATTAGACAAGACCACCAAGTCGATCTGGAACAAGATTTAAAGAGATTTTAATCAAGAAGCTTCCGAAATAGCGAAGAAATTGAAATAGAGAGAGTTGGATCGTAGAGATGATTCAGTTGAAGCACAAAGTCCTCACATGGCGTTCATGCAAGAAATGACAAGGCTGAGTGAATTAGAAAAGATTTTGGAGTTTAGAAAAAATATGTTTAAGCCAGTGGACTGGCTAGACGGTGATTTCGGGCTTAGCCCAACGGTTCCAAACCAGTGTTGGGTCTGGCCGAACCATTCATTTGGTTGAGCAATGAATTACTACTATATATCAAATCGTACCTAATTATCAAACTGTCCTCTATTTTGGAGCATCTGATCTAAAATAACTTAGTAAAATGTATGTCCTGACTATGTTTTGTCCGTCTTATCTATGTTCTCAATCAAAATAACTTAGTAAAATGTATGTTATGACTATGTTTTGTCCGTCTTATCTATGTTCTCAATCAAACTGTCCCTAAATATCAAACTAAACCACGACAAGCGAATTGAGTAACCAATAAGCAATTTAGAGCAATGAAGGACTGAAAAAGATTGCTGTGAGAGAGCGCGACTGACCGGCACAGATGGTAGCTACTATGGTTGTGCGACACAGACGGTGATAAATGGACGGTAGCCTCACGTTCCGCTTTGGAGTTGCTTTTTAAGGGGCGCCTTTGCGTTAGGCAAAACTAATTGATAACAGGGTGCAACCAACCAACCAACTAATCGACATTAATTAATTAATTAGAGCATCATTAGACATTAATTATATTTTATATTCGCCAAAATCAAAGTCAATCACATGCCCATGTGTTCAATTATAACCCTTCATGCACCCGGAATAAATTTGTAAACAAACAATCAAACGCAAATTCTATATATTTTACAAACCCTAAATTTTAAATGTTAATCATGCAAATTATGTTCTTAAATTGCATATGTTATACATTTGATATTTTTGGCGTGTTTATGGATAAATGATAGAAAAAGACAGAAAAAGATGGAAAAAAGGCCAAGATATAACAACCTCAGTTCAAGCCTGTTTTCCCAGTGCTTTTGAAGTCCAATCAATGATTATTTCATACCATTCTCTTCGTCCTTAAAATAGCATTGCATGGATACCTCGCACAACTCAATCGGAGTTTCGTGGAGAAATTTATGATATTCTACGGACATTGCGTAGTGCAGTTAAAGCTGGCAGAAATACAAGGAAGAAAATAAATTGCCCAAATCTCTCCCATTTCTTGAAGGCCACGAAAATTATCAAAAATAAACCTTTTTTCATCCTATAAATACCTCTTAACCTAATTCATAATCTTTATCTCTGAGCCTCCAATCCCTCTCTCGCTCTACACATTCTTCTACTCCATATTCCACAAATAATTCATCCATCTTCCATTGGAGCGGAGCTCTGCAGATCCAGGCAAGAGAAGACTGAAGATTGAAGATTCAACCTTGGGTTTTATCAATTTCTTTCATGTCTCGTACTTTTATTGTTTTTACTACTTGTCTATGAGTAGTTAGACATTATTTGTAGGTTTTTTTGGTGAAGACTATTATGAAAATGTTTTGATTTATTGAATTGAATATTTTTCTAGCTCTTGTGATTGTTTTGCTTGTTCTTGTGCTTTTATTGTTCTTTTGTCTGGCCAACTTTAGAACTAGAACAAGTTCATTTAACTAGATTAATCGAGAGATAGCTAGTTTTACGTGGGAAAAGAAACGAGGACAACACATAGGTTTATCCGCACTCAAGAGAGGGGACCCTTTGTGAGGACTTGAGTCTTAGGAACTTAAGGAGTTAGAATCTAATCTATTGGAAGAAGACTTTAATAGTTAGAGTCTAATCTACTGGATAGGTGCACCCGAGAGAGGGCTTATCCTAGAATCGTGATTTTCCTAATAATTCTATAGACACATAAAGGTAAAGGTTCTGTGAGATTAATCATCACTAGGTCGTAATAGTTGGATCTTAAAACTCTACATTCTTTAGTCTGCTTTTTATTTTGTTTTTATACTTGTTTATTTATTTTTGTCTAGTTTATAAAACCAAAACCAAAAACTCGTGTCTCTAGATAGTATATGACGCTTAGTATATGATAGTCGGTTGCAATCTTATTCCATGTATTTGATATCCCGGTACCGACCTTTAGCTATACTAGATATACCTTGTAAACTTGCAGATATTTTTAGTGCTAATAAATAGTGCATCATGAATTAACACTAATTAATATACTACAAAACAACAATAATAATAAGCAATTGAATAACCAAAATTCTTGCACCTATGCTAATATGGTTATAATAAATCATTAATATTAACACAAGATTATTTCAAATTAAGTACAAATAAAATTAAGAACAATAAGACTGAAAAGAGCAATTAGACAGAGCGACAAACCTTCACGGCTGGCAAGTGGCAGCTACTATGGTTGTGTGGCGGTCGACGGTGACAACGAGCGGGAGGCGCTGCGGCAGACGACAACGTACGTTTTGAAGCTGCTTTTTTTGGTAAATCTTTGCGTTAGGCAAATTTAGAGATTAAGTTTAAGGGCTGAATAAACAGGGACTCTGCCATCTACTTCAAAATTTATACTAATACAGTGGCAGCTGGGAAACAGCTCATCAACATTAGTTAATTAGAGCATCATTAGACATTAATTACACTTATATTGATCAAGTAGCCTAAATTAAATTCAACCACATGCCCACA
>NC_062966.1:37978758-38006994 GCF_023119035.1 Salvia hispanica | reverse complement strand
AATATCAATCTATGGAACAAAACCTTCAAATGTCAAAACCAGTTTCAAACCTTAAAAGGCTCATTATTTGTCCTGAAACTAATGCCTGGAACATACTTCAACCAAACTGGAAAACCTCTGAAATAGGAAACAAACAAAACTTCAAAAACTATGCAAGAAAATAGACACATTTTTGTAAAAATCCTCAGCTTGTTTAGCATCATTACCCAAAATTCCACTCAGCACAAGCATAAGGGCCAATTCTGAGATGAACATAAAGCCCAGCTTCCTTAATCAGCTTAATAAACTTCACTAAATCATACCTCTCCTCAAAATAATACTGCAAAAATATTCATCAAAAAGAAACATTTCTGTGAGAAAATCAGAAAATATAACCACAACTCAAACACACACACACACATTCAACCTTTCCAGGTTCAGGCTCATGCCCATTCCAAAAAACATAAGTCTGAATCACATCAACTCCCCCTTCCTTTGCCTTCTGAATAAGATCTGGCCACATCTACACCTCCCAAAAAGGAAAAAGTTACTATTAAAAGAAAAATTTCTTTAAACAAAATGCAATTAATGAGAAAGAAAAGGAAAGATTTGGGGCTACATTGCCATTAATATACCTCAGGAGTGCTTCTTGGATAGTGTATTGATCCAGAAATAAGAATCTTCCTCTCCCCATTCACAGAAATGGCCCTTGAATCATAAGAAACAGAAGCTTCCACACTAGAAACCCATGAGCTCAATAACACCACAAAAATCACATTGCAAATTGCGATATTCAATTTCAAACCCATAATGCCGAGAAACCCTTCTCCAAGATTGGATATTTAGAGAGAAATGAGCTTTCTTTTCTTTTCTTGTTTGCTTATTTTCACTTCTCCCACTATCTTTAGCAAAAGATGCCTTGATTCTTCTATCCCCCTTTCCCACTTTATTCTCTATGCTTCTTCCAATAAGAGAGAAAGAATTCAGCACAAAAAAAGTTCCAAATTTTAGCAGCAAACAGGGAAAATGAGCATTGCTTTGCCCTCTCTGCTTGCTGTTGGTTTATTTAAACATATAAACTCTCAGTGTGTGTTAAATAACCAGTTGCACCGCTTACCTATTTTTCTAATATAATGAATTATGATAATTACACGATTGAAATATTTTAAAATTACTTATATATTTAATGAATAGAAAAATAAATTCAATGCATATATTTTCATGTTTGTGATCAAATAGTTAGAATTTTGATTTAAATATGTGTATAGTATTTGGTTGATATGCATGGCATAAATTTAGAAAATTTGTCAATAAATCCCAATATATATATACATGGTTTTTTCGTAATATATCTAAAATTTGATTTAATAATATTTATATTTATGAATGATTACCATTTAAATCATAAATTTTGATGATCTTGGTTAGAGTATAATTTTTAAAACAAAATATAAATTATAACTTTTTAATTTTTAACTATGATGTGACAAAATACACCATTATTTTGAAAAAGGTTACGTTATTCTAGTTTTATTGTAGGTTAAAACGATACCAATTTATGTGTTTCGCATATTTTATTCACGTGTAACTCGTGTTTAGGTAAATAAAAGTGAAAGTGAACCCAATTTTTTCATACACCCATAGCATCTTGAAAATATATATTCCTTCCGTAATAAATGTCTCATTTCACTTTTACTATATTTGGTTAGTGGATTCTACGTTCCACTAACTCATATCACTCACATTTTATCAGAAATCAATAAATAAAAGTATGTTCCACATTTCACTAACTTTTTTTATACACTTTACTTTACAAAATTAAACAATTTCCGGTTAAATATGAGATTTTTAATAATGGAGGAAGGGAGTAATTCTTAGGCAGCCCAACAGTTTGTATTCCATTTCGACTAGTATTGTGTAATAAGGCAATTTTTCATGGCTGGATCATTGGATTGATCAATAATTTGGACTCCATAAATTTTCAAGTGAATGAAAAAAATTATCACATTCTTTAATCTATTGGAAAACGATCTCTAAAATCCATGAACTTTGTCCCAAAATTTGGTATTTCCCATGAACTTTGAAATTAGTATATAATATCACGAACTTTGCATTTTGTTTGGTATTTCCCATGGCATGTTTATTACTATATTTGACTAACTTACGAGGCTTTTATCATACTTGACACAATTAAATCAACGTGGTTTTCAACGTGACTTTTTATGCTACATGTTATGAAATTAAAAAGTGGTTTCAAATATTATATAACATATCACGGTTGCCTATGTTAAATAAGATTTTGATGAAAATATCTTATTTGAGTGAGTTTGGGAAATAGCCCAACAATTTTTCATGGCTGGATCATTGGATTGATCAATAATTTGGACTCCATAGATTTTCAAGTGGATGAAAAAAATTATCACATTCTTTAATCTATTGGAACGATCTAAAATTCATTACTCCAGTGTCCCATAATTGTGCATTTATAGCTTTCACCTAATAAAAAAACTTATTCATATGTTTTTTGTTGGGTTTTTTCAGGCATTCACATTCAGTTCAATTAATTTTGAAACGATCTCCTTCCGTAATTTATGCTTTAAAATATAACTTAATATCCTAAGTTTAATTGTTAGTAGCTAGCGATTAGGATTAGGACCAAACCCACCAAGAATCGGGTCCCACCGTTGCCCAATGCTTCTATTTTTAAGCTTCAAATATTCAAATTAAAATTTAATAATATGGGGTTTCCTTTGTTTAAGTGACATTTAGGAAACTTTTCTCTTGTTCCCATTAAAGCAGAAAAAATGGAAAAATTAAGAAAAACAAAGAAACAAAACAATAAGGGGCTGTTTGGCTGTTGCGTAAAAGCTGTGCCTAAACGCGCTTATTGAAAATTTGATGTACAAAGATTCTAAATTGTCAATCCCAATGTGGTCGGTTGATCCATTTTATCACGCCCTAAAGTAGCGCGTTTACTCTACGCTCGGTTCTTATTGGTCTTGATCCGGGAGGTGAATCCCATTCTTTCCAAAATTTAGAACGGAACCTTTGTCGGTTCGATTCCTCGATGAACCGATCGGTTCGGTCTTCAATTCCACCGCAGGAACCAAACTAATCGGGAGTCGGTAAACACTTGGTAATTTTTTCATGGAAGATAAGTCAATGTACAATATCAGTATGGGATTTATAAGTTATTTGCTAATGTTCAATATTTATCTAATACGTTGAAGTTCCGAATTTAATAAACAAAGTAGCTGTCATGAGATTGGTTATTGAATCAGAGAGATAATTTGTTTTTCCTCTTGTTTGAAATGCAGACAAATTATAGGGACATAGAGTTTGGTTTCTACCACAACATTGTTCTTTGAAACTTGAAAGGTGTAGGGTTTATGAAATTAAAGTGAACCTATAAAAAATCAAAATTAAATCTACTAATCGGTTCTTTGGTTCTAACCTTCCGGTTCTCGGTTAGAACCGAGAACCGTCCAAATCCTAAACCCACTAACCGAACCTTAACCTTATTTTTTCGGTTCTCGGTTAACCAATAACCGAAAAATATAGTTCGGTTCTCTGTTAACCAAGAACCGAGAACCATTTCCCCACCCCTAGAGCCTCGTAAATTGTCTTCGTATGGGAAAGTCATTTTCTTCACATTGGAATTGTGTTTTTTGGGGTTATTTATAATTTCAAATTCAATTGTGCGTAGTAATTTGTAATTTGGATGTAATTTTTCAGAATTTTACAATGAATTTTAATTTTAACATTTTTTTACAATCTAGAAGAGTTGCTGTCAATCGTTCAAATAAGTACCATACACTTAATAAAAGAATACCAATTTTGGTGTTTAAAACTTAGACACTGTTGAATTTTAAATTTTGCAATATCAATTTAAAATTATTTAATTAGTTAGCAATGCACATGACCTCCATCCACTACTAACCAACAACCCATTACTATATGTACATAATTGTGTCTACCTATAACCTACTATCCAAGTAAATCTTTACTATCATTATTATTGAACCCCTATTTGATATTATTTCTTCAATCTAAATAGCCTTACTAGTCTCAATTATATCATTATTTATTTTAAATTACTCCGTGTGAGCCAGAATTAATTAGTACCATCCCCTTTATATGAACTAAGTAACGATGTCAAAGCTCGATTTGTTTTATACTCCTTATTTAAACTAATAAAATAAAAGTAAATCTAATCTTGATATATTATGTGATTTGTAAAATAAAAAATGTTAATAGTAATATTTGATGTATTATCTAGAATTCTATGTGAAATTTGCATAACTATATCAAGATCGAGAAGATGAGGGCCACTAAATAATTAATGTTACACTATTAGAATCATGCACATGCCAGAAAATTAGTTGGTCCCAAGAAACTCAAAGACAAAATTCATACAATAGGATAAAAATGAAAAAATAGAGGGACATACAAGAGTCGATGTGGGCACAAGTTTCGTTCAATCAAAATTGAGGTGCACTATTGGTTATACTAGGAAACATTAATATGAAATGATAAAGCTGGTTACAGTAAATAAATAATCATTTTAAAAGGTACATAATGTTTTTTTGTTTATTGTAGGTCACCCAATCACCCTCAAATTTAAGTCTATTGTAGGGACAGATCTCGAAAACATATGTTTTCCTCTACATTATTGAAGTCATATGATTAATTGCATGTCAATTCACATTCTTTAATTACAATTGTTAATCATGTATTAAAATTTATTCTGTTAAGGCATCACACGTGACATTGATCACATTTTATGGCATCATATCAATGATATTGCTAATGTTCTTGATACTTTTTTTAAAAGATGGTCAATAGTGATACAATATTTACATTTATAACTATGTTGAATCGAACTCCTGACCTATTGATTGAAGGTTACATTTATAACTATGTTGAATCGAACTCCCGACTTATTGATTGAAGGTAAAGCTTCGTACCAAGTTGCACTTCATCTTTAAGATAGTTCCAACTCTAAAAGCTTCACTCTTTATCTCATTTTTTGTGTGGGTTGAAAATGAGAGGGCCAAATCCAAAAAAAATTTCATCACAACTTGCAAATTTTGTAAGTATTTAATTATCCAACTTGTAGTTGTAGCTTTCTTTATGGGGCCAAAATCCCAACAGCCTAAACCCCACAATGCTGTCACGCTTACCATCGACTTTTACGCAATAAATTAATTCTCATTTGCTCTTAAAAAAGAAATACTAACATTGAGAGATGATACATGTTTGTCAAGGGCAGAAAAGGGGCCAACCAACTGCACTTTCAAGCTGGACCTCTGCACTAAATGCAAGGTTTTCAAGTGGATTGAATTACCCGAGTTCATAATCGACTTCACGGTCAAGTCGGCCTCACATGAGACCACCTCATCCGCGAAATGGGTAAAAAGTTTTGGCCCTAAATTTAGGCATCTCGAGTTGGGACCCTACTATATTTGCGTGAATCATTTATCTCGATTTCAACAAACACACTCACAGCTCGTGAAATTGCAAGTAGCAAGAAGTCTGTAAAAGAGTATAGATACAGACAGAAGGTGAATTTAAGACTCATGTTGCCTAGCACATGTCGTGTGGATCATGCTAGAGCAAGGTTACAAATCATCTCGATATATATACAAAGCAGTCGATGTCAATGTATGAAAAGTTCCAGAAAGCAATTGACGAAAAGCTCAATCGACCATGTGACATAGTAATAAACTTTTTAACCTGTAATGAAGTACCCGACCAAGAATTCCGGCCCAGTTACAGTCTTTACTTGCTCTCTTTAATTGGCCTTTTGATGCAAGGGACCTTTCGTTTTACACGTTGCAACGAGCAATCTGCGAGGAGCAACTGGAATTCACTTGGAGAACATGATGCGTGAAGAATAGAATGGTAACGCCTGCTTAGTATGAAGCAACAGCATTATGTTTACTCTTTACTTTAGGTGTAAAAAGCAAGTTACGGGGTGAGGTGTTTGATGTGAAACTGTACCTCGCTGGAGTTCCTTTCATGGGTTAGTCATATCTTGGGAAGATCGGTGTTGTTGTTAACATTTCCTTTCCCTTGTTCTAAGTCGGTAGAAGTATCAGTGGAAAAGCCTATTCTTTCCATGATCTCATCTAGCCGTTGAACATTTGTAAGATACAAGTAACCTACCTGAAACAGAGAAGTGTACACCATATTACCCTTCAAGGCAACAAAACTTCTTGCAATTTAGATTAAGCGCCTTAATGCCTAATGGATGCATGCACAGATCAATCATGCAATAAGACGAGGTAAGTGAGTCTTCAACAAGATCTACATCAGTGTAGAAATGCAAATTGACATAGAGTGTGGAACATGTAGTGTCACTGTGTTCATAATCAGTATAGCAAGATCACATATGACCACAGCATGATAAGAACAGTGTAAGGAAAACACTGGAAATAAATGCAGAAGACTGCATACTGCCATTCTTCTTCATGATAATGATGCTTTAGGATTTAAAAATTTAGAAGGCATTGGATGGGAAACGATAAAAGTATAAGATATAAGACATTTACAAGTGTCTCCAATGAAGATGCTCTGTTGTAAACTGCCACACCTGCTCTCTTCTTCGTCCTTGTTTTGGAGGAACCAATATTTTTCCCCCAACGCAGCACTTCCCTGGATGTAAGATGCTTGTTTAAATCATCAAAATATAACAACAGATTCTATCGACATCACTACTACAAAAGAGGGCATTGAAGGGCTGGACTATGAGGTGATAAGTTTGTATGATAAGAGTTGGGAGGAACTGCATAATCTGACGCAAAAAGGACCATGGGCTCATTCGAGGATATACTTGAAATCCATCCATATTGAGTTATACTAAAAGCTGAATGACTTTTAATAAAAGTGATAAATTTTGTATAGTATCTTAATTACTGCTCACAGAAACAAAAGTTAGAATTAAGCAAATGGAAAGAGCCAAGAAGGAAACTAGACAAGGTACAAACCTCTCCTCTGGTGATAAGAAGTTATCACTCGTAAGTTTTTGAAGCATTGCATCCTGAAACATGGCAACAATATTGATTTTTCAGAAAACTCAAAAAGTGATTGTCTGCTATCCAAGAAAATTTTCCAGTTTTAATTCAGTAAAACACACTAACATAGCTATTAAAGAGGCATGCTTCAATGCTTGGTTACACATCATTGTGACTCTATAACAATCCCTTTGATAAAAGATTAAAAAGAATGAGACTATCTGTGAAACTATCTAAAAGGAATGTAACTATGGACCATAGACAGATTAGCCCCATACATAGAAGAAACAAGAGAGTATCATATGGAGTATATAGCTTCAATGAACAACCATTACAAATTATTATGTCTATATAGTCAAAGAATGGTGTCTCTTGATGGAAATTTAGCTTTACAAGTTTATATATTAGAAACAAAGATGATGTATCTAGAACGATATAAGTTTTAAGTAGCCAAGCTCTAGTGACTCAACTTCTTCAAAACTGATAGTACTTCTTCATTACCATTTACCAAGTTAGCCTGGCACCATCTAAGGAGCTGAAACCTCAAATCTAGAAGCATGTAGCCAAAGCAATAATGATTCTCTAAAAGAAAGGAACAAATACGTACCTGGGCCTCACAACGTACTACAGCCATCACCCGGTCATTATATTCTTCAATATTTAGTGGGGGAAACAAAAAGTGCCTGCGAGCATAGAGCTGTGCCCAACCAATAGAACACCACCATCAAAATCCCAAAAGTAATTTTTCATTAGGATATGGAAACATCATAATCAAAAGCGATACAATACATACTTGCATATTTGGAAAGGGATGTGACCTTACTTCTAGAACTCTATAACACAGAAACTCACAAAAGGATTTCCTTTCTAAATAGTTTCTTTTAAATAGAAAGTTTAAACAAATCATGTCTTGCTCAGATCAATAAATAGAGCTTTTCTAGAAATTCAGTTCCTCAGAGAAGGGCATGAAATATTTCAACTAACACTCAATTGAGAACAGAGGAGAAAAGCAAATACACACCTCATAAATGCAGTCGCCTAAGTAAGCTAGCGATGCCGGATTGAAAGCAGAACGGGGCTTCTCCACTCTAGGTGGTTTGGGAGTCCACGTTTCATACCCCAAATATGATTCACTAGATTCACCTATATCATTAGCACATACAACTTATAAGAAACAGTCAATATAATTGAAGCAAAAACATATGCTACTCGGATGGAAAATTCCAACAATTCACAAAAGTATATGTAGCAAGACACTCCGAATCAGTAAGCAGGCTCTAATCAAGAACCTTACAAATAGCATTTATAAAAACGAGGCGTCTTCACCCGCTAGGCAATAATCCTCCAATAAAATACTAACAAACAACTCAACAAACAAATCAATTACATTCACATTCAAATTACGGAACCCTAGCTACAACTCAACAAACAAATCAATTAACTTAACTCAACCACATCAACAGCAGCAATTCATGAATTAACCACATCTTCACCAGCTAGAACAATAATTCCTCCAATAAAACTCTAAAGAGGAGTATCTTTTAAGGCGTAGTAGTTAACAATTACATTCACATTCAAATTATGGAACCCTAGCTACAACTTAACAAACAAATCAATTAACCAGTACAGGGTAATTAACTCAACCACAATCAACAACTAACCGCGGACAATTCAGTTTAATTGAAATAATCGATTAGCTACCTTGAGTAGTGGATCTTGAGATGTTGCGATTGAGGAGATCTGAAATGGATATTTTCGTGGTTTTTTTGGGTGAAGTTGAAGGCGATGCCGCCGTCAGAGGTTCTGGCTTCTTCGGATAAGTGCGCTGGCGGTTGTAAGGGAGGCGCTGTTCAGTGTCGACAGAGGAAGCTCGAACGGTGGATGATAGTGAAAATATTGGTAGCGCCACCGCCATTGGAATTCGCCGGCGAAATTATATCCAGCTGCGTCTGCTTTTTGCGGCAGGATTTGTAGAGACTCACCAATCAGATTTTAGCCGACTTTTTTTATTTTTTTACTCAAATTAAGACTAAATACGTGTATATAAACCTATTAAATTTTAAGTTAGCTTTACTCAAATTACAGACTATCGAAATTAAATTTTAGTATTGATTTACAGATTTTTGACTCAAATCATAAATATTCTGTATTTCAAACTAGCCAACTAGCTAATCCGGTCAAAAAGAGTGTATATTAATATTAATATGTGTGTTTGTGCTATTGCTAATAGTTCCTCATTTTAATACATGCATATACTAAAATCAAAAATTATTAATTATTTCTCAAATATAAACTTAAAACCAATTAATTACTAGTATGAGTAGTATACAAATCTTACGAATCTCAATAAATAGCAGACAAAATCTCAATACATTTTTATTGAGATTTCACATGCATTATGTTGAGATTTCACATGCATAATGTTGAGATTTTATATGCAATATATTGAGATTGTTTTATGTGTTTGTTGATAAAAAATATGTTACGAAAACTGAAACAAAAATCATCAAATTTCATCATCCGAACGTCGTCGGAACATATGCAAGTGAGATATCGTTAGAATCCTTATAAAATTACCTTTAATTTGATATATTTTTTGCTAAAAAATAATATAAATCGAGTGAGTTATGTAAATTTAAAGTTTTAATAAGAGAGAATTGACATTAATACCCTTCAATTTTATTTAATACTCATTTAAATTTTCCACATGGCATTATATCCACCACTAGATCTTCTAATCTAATATTAAAAATTGGTCTCATTTGTTTTATTCCTAATAGTTCTTCATTTATAATACATGCATATACTAAAATCGAAAATATTAATTATTTCTCAAATATAAACTTAAACCAATTAATTACTAGTATTAGTATTCTAAATTTAAAAAAATAAACAAGAACGATATTTGACGAGTCTTGCTGAATGATTTAATATAGTATAGAAATATTTTATGATTATTAATATATTTGTAGTAATTAAAAATTAAAATGGAACATAGATCTATTTCGATAAAATTTTAAAGTAAATTTTACAATCAAGAATTATTTTATAAAACACTATTGATATTAAACATTAAATATAAAATTATCAAAGAGATTAAGTGTATGGTCGTGGGTGATGTTATGTGAGTCGGTGCCGTATTGCAAACTCAGCTCTTAGCGTTTACTGAAGTTGTTAGTTAATTTCTATATTTAAGCAATCAAGTTTCTTCGGAGTTTGAGAAAGAAGATATCGAGTTTTGAGTCGCCGACCAGTTTGAGTAGCTCTAATAAATATATTATTTCTACAATTGAAAAAAGCCAAATGATTATGTCATTAAAAAACAAAACCTAAACCTTGGAGAACACAGAACGATCCCTCAAGGCCGGACCTCATTAAAACCTCTATGGCGAAAAACCCTGAGGAAAAAACACCATAAAGGAAAAAGAGTATCCGTCTAATAAAGCAGAAAATAATTATAACAATCCCAAATTAAATCTCAAAAAAAGGTAAACAAAGAGAATAGCATAAGTATTTGCATAATACCTATTGTTGAAGTTGAAGTTGAAATTGAAGTTGAAGTTGGGGATTATGTTGGGATATGGATCTCCTAGCTGAACCTTCTCTGTTGAATCTCCGATATCCAACACCCGGAAAGACGAGGAGACCTTACGCAGGAGGCGGCTTCTTCAAACTCTCACATTACCTGATAGTCAACTCTACGAGACATGGCATGATGGAGATGGCCACAGATTCTTCTTCTTCTTCCTCCGTTATGTCCTCCCACTCCTCCCATTTGGAGGACCATCCAAATAACAGTTCCTTGAGTTTAGGAAATGCAACAATAACATCATCAGATGAAGATTCTATTCCTAAAAACTCCCTTCCGACAAACATCAATTGCTTGGCACCAATAATTTGAAGAATTTACAAGAAAGGTAGTTTCCCCATAGCCGGCAATGATGACACCTCACTCAATCTAGTCAAATTTATCTGTTTTATAAAGTTGAGGGGTGATGACATTAAACGTGGAAGCCTGGAGCCCTTATATCTCCTGATTACCAGTCTGTTCGAAGATTACTTAACTCACCTAATGCTTCAGGCAGGCAGTTGATAGGAGTGTCTTTAATCTTCAAGATTTGCAGTTCAACCAAACTACAAATGCTCTCTGGTAACTCCTCTAATTCTGTATTACCACTTAAGTCAAGTTCTCTTAACTGCACCAAATTCCCAATTTCTTGTGGAACCACTTTTAGAGAGCATTCTGCTAAGGAAAGAGTTCGCAATTCAACCAAACGGCCCATGCTTTCTGGTAACTCCTTTAAGTCTTCATTCCAACTTAAATCAAGTCGTCTTAACTTAACCAAATTCCCTATTTGTTGTGGAATCACTTCTAGAGAGCAATTATCTAAGGAAAGAGATCGCAATTCAACCAAGTTACACATGCTATCCGGTAACCGCTTTAATTCTTCATTCTCACTTAAGTCAAGTCGTCTTAACTTATCCAAATTCCCAATTTCTCGTGGAATCTCTAATTTTAGAGAGCACTCTGATAAGTCTAGAGTTCGCAATTCAACCAAACGGCCAATGCTCTCTGGTAACTCCTTTAATTCTCTATTACCACTTAAGTCAAGTTCTCTTAACTGCACCAAATTCCCAATTTCTCTCCCAATCTCTTCTAGACTGCAGTATGCTAAGGAAAGAGTTCGCAATTCAACCAAACGGCCCATGATTTCTGGTAACTCCTTTAAGTCTTCATTCCAACTTAAGTCAAGTCGTCTTAACTGATCCAAATTCCCAATTTCTCGTGGAATCTCTGTTAGCTCGCACCGTGACAAGAGAAGAGTTTGCAAGAAATAAAGCCTACATAGGATTTCAAGGTCATCCTTTGACAATGCAATATAACTACAATCCAACCATCTCAAGTGAATTAGCGTTTCCATTCCCATTGGAAGACATTCAATTCTTAACACCCTAAGACTTTTCATGCAATCACAAACTTGATAGCTTCTGTCTCCTTCGTCGTAGTCCCAAAATAGACTCCGATATTCTTGGACATGCGAAACCAATGAAGAATCACAAACTTGACAACTTTTCTCTCTTTCATCATTCTTCCTAAGAAATAGAGCAAAATCATGCACTATATCATGCATTTTACACCTTTCTATCTGCTCCCCTGACTCACTTTTCTTAATGTCTTGAAACAATGAACGCATTGCTAAATTGTTCAAGTACTCCCGCCCTTTGACTTCCACTACACCGTTTCCACTAACAGAGCCCAGATAACCTTGCGCCATCCACTCTTCTATCAAAGTCTCTGCATGAATTTTGTGATCTTTAGGATAGACGGCACAATATGAAAAACAACGCTTAAGAGCCGGGGACAATTCATTGTAGCTTAAGGCCAAATGGGGAAAAAGATCTAATTCTGCATTCTCCAATTCCCATATTTCACTCTTCTCGACATGTTCCCACCCTTCCAAATCCTTGAACTGCAGAAGTCTTCCCAAAACAATCGCAGCAAGAGGCAATCCCTTGCACTTGCTAGCTATTTTCTTGCCCACTTCCTCAAATTTTCCATATTCCTTCTCTCTCTTTCGTAGAAGAGATGTGTCACACAATAATGACCAACATTCTTCTTCACTAAGCTTATTGGGGAGATACATGTCACCGTTTAAGGTATCGAACATCTTAGCCACCGTTTCCTTTCTCGTTGTCACCAGAATTTTACTACCTGCTGCACCACATTGGAGACAGATTTTCAGGTCCTTCCATTCGTTTTCATCTTCTGTCCAAACATCGTCAAGCACAAGAAGAAACTTTTTTCCTGAAATGGATTCTTCTAGCTTTTCTAATACCAGTGCCAATTGGTTGGAATCCGGAGGAATCTTTTGTGTTCCCACTTTGTTAACAATTCCTTTTGCAATCCCAAGCACGTCAAATGGATCAGAAACACAAATCCATATTCTTAATTCAAAACAATCCTTCACTCGTTTATCATTATAAACAAGTTTGGCTAGAGTTGTTTTGCCAAGTCCCCCCGTTCCAACAATAGACAAGATTTGGGTGTCACCACCATTGAGCATTAGTTTCCTCACTATGTCTTCTTTTTTCTTATGTATATCCTCCCCATGCACTTTCGTCAAGTCGACAAAATGTGTGGATTGCACTCGCCAAGGTGTGGGCACGGGATCAGTTGCAGGCGGAGAGATGACAAAATTAAAGTCATTTCTCTCCTTGTAAATCTGTTCAAGCATAGCTTTCACAGTTTCTATTTTCTTGGCAATATCACGACGGACAGAAACTTTCTTGAAACATAAACAAGAAGATCTGATGAAGGAGCATCCTATCTTTTGCTTAGTAGGCTCGGGCTCAGCTGAACCTTCCATCTTATCTTTGAGAAGAGAATAGTTCCATTCATCCAAAATATCGTCCATCTCATAGGCCGTAGCTTCGAGCTTCTTCAACCAACTCTTGACACTTTGATCTTTCACTTCTCTCTTTTCTGCATCATCCAACACCTCTCGGATCGTCTTGAGCTTCTTGGAAAGATAAAGAAGCTCGTCCTTCACGCCCCTAACCAAATTGACTTCATACCGAATCTTATCTTCTAAGATAGTTGCAATTCTCCCCACCACTTCTGAAATTATAGCATCTGCCATTTATGTGTTTTTTTTTCCTTCCTTAAATTATCTCCTCTTGATTTATCCTGGAAATCAATCCAATGGTTGGATTTAGATAAGTTACACTACAACTGTTTTATTCTGTGTGGGAAATACGTTCAGATCTTTTTTAGTTTTAATCAGTACAATTGAATTTATATTTTTTCTTAATTTAATGAATTTGGCAACACAACCTTTTCTCAAGGGTCGGAAAATTATGCTATATAAAACGAAAAAATGAATGATTCAATGGAGAAGATTCGGGTGCAGCTTATAGAGAAGATCAACATTTTGAACAAATATCTCCACCGGCTTGGAAAATTATCTAGAATATTGCATGAATATCTTTTTTCCAAAATGATGCTCATTGAGGAGAAATTGAGATGAACTTGAACCTAGTTGCATTGGATTTACAAGAATTTGTAAGAGAAGTGTCTGAGTTTGGTGGTTTGAGAGAAGTTTTTGGGGAAAAGGAGTCAAATCAAGCTCAAATGAAGGTTCCAGAATCACAAGGAAATAACGAAGAAGACGCAAGAGTACTAGTGGTAAAGAAGATTCTCCCATGATAACAATTTGGTTAGATGGAAAAAAAAAAAAAAAAAAACAATATTCAGTTATGATAGATTTAGTCTCGATATGATTTGGACTAAAATATTCAGTTATGATAGTACTTTAGAGATCGTATTAACTAAACCGGCTATTCATGGGCCAAGAATTTTCTGAACCAGAATGGGAACAGGACAAAATAGTTTTGAGACAGGGTTGATGTTACAGACTCAATTTCCACATCGGTGGTAAGAACAACCGGTGTGGAGTATATAGACCAAATGAACTTTCTATCCCAAGAGACTAGTTTTTTGGGATGAGTTCTCCTATTTGGTCTGTAACAACGTGGCGTAACCAACGAGAACGTTGGCCCTTGAAGGAGGGTCGAATGTTACAGACTCAATTTCCACATCGGTTGTGAGAACAATTGGTGTGGAGTATATAGACTAAATGAGTTCTCATTCCTAATAGGCTAGTCTTTTGGGACGAGTTCTCTTATTTGGTTTGTATTAATTCCGTTCTCTTATTTGGTCTGTATCAATATCAATTGGCCGATGATCCGATTCAAGTTTGAACCGTTGATTTCAGTTTAACCATGCATCAGTATCATCATTTAATGACTATCATTAACACCAATTACTAGTATTAAAAAAAACAATAATAATAAAAATTATAATAATCAACTGAATTACCAAAGTTCTTGCACCTATACTAATATGTTTATACCGAAATAATCTTTAATATTAACATATGATTATTTCAAATTCAGTAAAAATAAAATTAAGAACAATGAAGACTGAAAACTGAAATGAAGAGCGGGACTTACCTGCACGGCTGGCAAGTGGCAGCTACTATGGTTGTGTGGCAGCCGACGGTGACGACGAGCGGGAGGTGTTTTGGAGCAATCTAGTAAGTAATAGAGATAGTTTAAGGTTAGCTGAACAAAATCTATACATACAGTGCCAGCTGGCAACCAACTCATCAACATTAATTAATTAGGAATGCAATAAATATAGTGATGCAGAGACGACTGTTGAAATATGTTAATAATTGTGAGAATGGAAAGTGAGTTGAAAAAGTTGGTGGAGAATGTGAGTCCTACTTTTAAAGTATTAGTTTTATAATAAAATGTGAGTAGGAATGAGTTAGTGGAATATGAGGTCCACTACCAAAAATGGTAAAAGTGAAGTGTAGAGGGGAAGGAGTATTGAACAAATATCTCCTTCTACTTTAAAAAATTACTATATGGAAAGCATGAATATCCTATTTGCTTAAATAAAAAATTCGGTTCGTGTATTAGGAAACCAACAATATCATATTTTTCTTATAAAAGTGAAATCCCATGTATTCAAATTTCTACATGTTTATCAGTTTATGTTTAAATTACCTATATTTTGCAAAATTTTCAACGAATAATAAATCAACACTATTTAGTGATGACTTGGGCCAGACCTCAAGAGTCGAGAAGTATGCACGAGGCACTTCGCCCTCTTGATTTTGGCTCTTCAAATATTGGTGCTTCCATGGCTATCTTATTATTAATAAAATTAATACTTTAATATACTATAACTAGGTAAGCAAAAATCTTAAAAAAAATTTAAAAAAAAATCAAGCATAGTTGTCCAAATCTCTAGGTAAACAACTAATTAAAACAAAATATTGTATAAGAACTTACCAAAATAATGATGGAAAGTAGAAATGAGGCCTAAATGTGTATTCTAGCTTTAAAGACAACGTTACTATTATAATTAAGAATTCAACAATAATCAACTTAATAACAAAAATGTTAGGGAGATTTAGAATATTGAACAAAAGGGAACAGATAATCTGAAAGTCGTGATGAAATCACTTTCAGATCAAATCAATTTCAGTGGTTCTACCAAAATATTTGATCGGATAAAATTCAGAGAAAAACAGAACTATCTAATGTTGATATCTGAGAAAAGCGTACTGAACCAAACAACAATCGATCAGATTTAACAAGATGAAAAATCGCGTACTGAACCAAACAGCTCGACCCCAGCCAGGGGCTCTGCCCCTTGGATCCCGCTACCCGGGGCGCTGCCCCCGGACCCCCGTTCATCTAACATCATAATGAATTCAAATAAGCGTGCACTCCGCACCTCCAGACTTATATGATGTCTCATTATAAGATCAATCAAGTTAATCCAATTACACTAAAATATCCAACAAAAAATTCTAGCACCTATCCTCATGAGATCATACCTCCAATAATATTCAACACATGATTATTTAAAATTCATTTTCATTAAAATTTAGGCAATAAAAGACTGAAAAGAGCGACTTACCTGCAGGCGGCAGCTACTAATACTATGGTTGTGCGACGGCTGAAGGTGACGACTGGCGGCGGCCGATGACGCGTGGCAGCCTCACGGTGCGTTTTGGACTAATTCACAAATAGTAGCAGAAGTAACAGAAGTTAAGTTTGAGATTAGCTAGGTTGAATGAACAAGAGATGTTTTTGGTACCTAATCGGAAATATATAAAACATTTATTAATTGGAGACTAATCATATTTTATTATACTCACATCACATGATTTGAATTGTTAATTACCCTATCATCCTATATAAATTTCTAAGAAATTGCCGACAACCAGCTCATCAGCATTAGTAAATTAGAGATTAATCATATTTAATTGAACTGCTACGCCAAAATCAAAGTCAATCACATGCTCACATGCTTCAATTATCAACGCGTTCACATTTAATAATTTTGGCAACAAACATTATAGAATCTCATTTAATCTGGGTATATATAGTATATAATTCAACATAAATTTCATTTTATCCCTTTTTTGCTAGAGAATAAGATTTTTGAAGGCTAACAAATCTATTAACTATTTACACTGAACTCAAAAACTCATTTTAGTGTAAAAATATCACATCAAATATGATTTTACTCCAACCATTTACACTAAACTTAAACTTATAAGAATATTCTCTAAATTATGCCTTTTTTACTCACAAAATTTGAAAAACATTTAGGTTTTGATTTAGTGTAAACCTAAAGATAGGTATTTTTTTCTCAATAAGATTGGTTTTTGAGTACTATTGGAGCTAAATACTTATCTCATTTTAGGTTTTAGTGTACCCTTGGAGATACTCAACCCAATTGTTCGTTAACCATTCCATAAATTTTACGAGCTAGGATAAAAATCCATTATTCTACTTTTTTTGCTTTTCATATGTATTAACTCCATTCTGTTTTTATTAATAATTAGTTGGTTTGTTTCGTATATATTTTAGTTAAGGAGCTAGAAAAATAGACCCCGTTTAATTTACATTCTTTTTTCAAAGTTATTTCAGAATAATGTCACATTTAATTGAACTCAATCGTAATTTCATTTTAAACAAATATTTATTGCTATTGCCTACTGTTTTTTTATTTTTGAATTAATGAAAATCGTGTGAACATAAAATGATTAGTTAAGTTTTCTTGGAGGTATGCTCTTTAATTTGCGTTCTAATAAATTAATAGAGGTAAAATCAATTCTATAATACTAGTACTAGTAAGAGTAATACATTAGTAGAGTTTGAAGGTTAGGTGGAACGAACATTTGTTTAGCACCTACTTGGAAATTTCTAAGTCAATGCCAACATTGACAGCTAATCAACACTAATTAATTAGAGCATCATTAGACACTCAAAATATTTTATTGAAGTGGTTCGCCACAATAAGAGTCTAGCACATGCTCACATCCACTCTCATCCATAATATTTTTGGCAACACACATTTTTAGACTATATCCATTGAAGATAACATAAATTAACAGTACTCCCTCCGTCCCACAAAAGATGTCACACTTATGGGACGACACATGATTTTAGGAGGTTTTATTTTGTGTATTAAATGGAGAGAGAAAATATAATTTTTATATTCATGTGAGAGAGAATTTTTTCCAAAAAAGGAAAATGTGACATCCTTTTGTCAACAAGGAAAATGTGACATCCTTTGTGTGAGATAAACTAAAAAGGAAAGTGTGACATCTTTTGTGGAACGGAGGGAGTACCATAAAGTAGAAGGGATAAATTAGAACAAAATAGGAAAGGTGAGACCATGTAATTTTGATTGAATTTTCACTGATAAAATGAGGAAATTCGAGGTCTGGGTTCGTAATCGTAGGTTGTGGGCTGTATTAGGTTTTATTTCCAATTAAAATTTGCATTAACTTTCAATGGGCCTATAATCTCAAATTTGCATAATTCTACTTAATTTAAACTTTACTTATTTTAGTTTTCAATTATTTTCGTTTCTTATTGGTTGATAGAAATGTTAGTTTTAGAGATGTCTGAAGTAATGTTTGATTGGATTGAGCTTGATTTTAGTATTCTTGTCAGGGGCAGAGTTGAAGTTACGAGTTCTTAATGTTAATTTTAGGCGAGTTTTTTTATTTTTTTATAATGTTAATTCTCATAAGACTAAATATGTGTATATAAACCCATTAAATTTTAAGTTAGCTTTACTCAAATTAAGGACTAATTGAATTAAACTTTGATTGGATTACAAATTTCTGAGTGTAATTGTAAATATTCGTGTTTCGAAGAGTTAATCATATTTTTTACTCAAACGATAAATACTCAGTATTTCAAACTAGCCAACTAGCTAATCCGGTTAAAAAGAGTATAAATTAATATGTGCATTTGTTTTATTTCTAATAGTTCTTCATTTATAATGCATGAGTATACTAAAATCGAAAATATTAATTATTTATCAAATATAAACTTAAAACCAATTAATTACTAGTATTAGTATACAAATTTACAATCAAGAATTATTTTATAAAACACTATTGATTAAAGAGATTAAACATTAATTATAAAATTATCAAAGAGATTAAATGTGTTGTCGTGGGTGATGTTATAAGAGTCGGTGTCGTATCGCTAACTCAGCTCTTAGCGTTTACTGAAGTTGTTAGTTAATTCCTATATTCAAGCAATCCAGTTTCACTCCATATATTCGGGGTTTGAGAAAGAAGATATCAAGAAGTCGCCGAGAACAAGGAAAGTTAGTACAACTTTCCAGGATTTTGAATCCTAACTTTTCTTAGGTATTCTTTTTCCCAGTTTTAGGATTCTTGCATATTTAAGCAATATAGTATAGTTATATTATTATTATTATTATTTAGAATGTTTTAAAAATAATTTAAATTTATAAATCATACTTAATTTAACTATAATAAATAACTATAATTAAAATTATCATAATTACAACTATATTTTATAATAATTCATAATAGTAATTAATAATTTATTAATAATTAATAATTAAAATATAATTATATAATATAAATTATATAATAAATATTAATTATTATATTTTATAAGTTAATAATTAATCAATAAGGTCATAATGCAATTTTAATTTATAAAATTTATTCAATTATAATATCCTTAAATATATAATTATAGTATAATAATTATTATATTTATTATTATAATAAATGAATATAAGATTACATGAAACTATATTTATAATTATATTAGCATATATTATGATGGATAATTCATATTTAAACTATCTATCGTAATAATAAATATAATAACATAATTATTATTATGTATAATTATTAGTTTATTAAAAATTTTACAATATTATTCTTTTTTATAAATAAAAAAATAATAAGTATATTTTTAGTTTGGTGTTTAAATTAAATATAAATTTAAAATCTTGATATTTTCCAAACACAGGAAAGTAAAGTTACTAGGAATCATATTCAAAGAGATTGTGTTTGTCGTGGGTGATGTTATAAGAGTCGGTGTCGTATCGCTAACTCAGCTCTTAGCGTTTACTGAAGTTGTTAGTTAATTCCTATATTCAAGCAATCCAGTTTCACTCCATATATTCGGGGTTTGAGAAAGAAGATATCAAGTTTTGAGTCGCCGACCAGTTTGAGTAGCTCTAATAGTATATTATTTCTACAATTGAAAAAAGCCAAATGATTATGTCATTAAAAAACAAAGCCTAAACCTTGGAGAACACAGAACGATCTCTCAAGACCGGACCTCATTAAAACCTCTATGGCGAAAAACCCTGAGGAAAAAACACCATAAAGGAAAAAGAGTATCCGTCTAATAAAGCAGAAAATAATTATAACAATCCCAAATTCAATCTCAAAAAAGGTAAACAAACAGAAAAGCACAAGTATTTGCATTAGACGTATTGGCGAAGATGAAGTTGGGGATTATGTTGGGAAATGGATCTCCAAGCTGAACCTTCCTTGTCCTCTCCGTATGTTTTTACTAGCTCTGATGAACCTCTGATATCCAACACAAGCAAAGACGAGGAGACTTTATGCAGGAGGCGATGCGGCAGCTTCTTCAAACTCTCACATTTCCTGATACTCAACTCTATGAGACATGGCATGATGGAGATGGCAGCAGATTCTTCTTCTTCCTCCGTTATGTCCTCCCACTCCTCCCATTTGTAGCACTTATAAAATTGCAGTTTCTTAAGATTAGGAAATGCAACAACAACATCATCACATGAAGATTCTATTCCTAAAAACTCCCGTCCAACAAACATCAATTGCTCCACTTTCCAAATTTGAGAATTTCCAAGAAAGGTAGTTTCCCCATAGCCGGCAATGATGACACCTCACTCAAAAAAGTCAGACGAATCTCTTTTATAAAGTTGAGGGGTGATGACATAAACTCCGGAAGCCTTGAGCCCTTATATCCCCTGATTACCAATTCATTCAACTTGTAATGGGGCACGAGAGCTTCTACTACCTCCATCCACATTGATGATGATAATGACTGCTCCATTTCATTCATCGCATCCTCGAAAGATATTTCAAGTGTTTCGAGTTTTTGAAGGAGCGTCTTTAATTGTGCTCGTCGAGCATCCTCAACCAATTCCTCCATTTCACCCATACTACTACAGTAGATTTTCAGCTTCAGAGATCCAATAAGATAACGGTGTAACTTTTTCAGAAAACCCAACTTGTTGTATTCACTTCCTACTTTGAATGGACACAGTTTCAGTGTTCGAAGATTACTTAACTCACCTAATGCTTCAGGCAGGCAGTTGATAGGAGTGTCTTTAATCTTCAAGATTTGCAGTTCAACCAAACTACAAATGCTCTCTGGTAACTCCACTATTCTCCAATTCCAACTCAAGTCAAGATGTCTTAACTCAACCAAATTATAGATGCTCTCTGGTATTTCTGTTAATTCCATGTTCATGTTTAAGTTGAGTAGTCTTAACTGGGCCAAATTCCCAATTTCTCTCGGAATCTCTTTTAGACTGCAGTTTGCTAAGGAAAGAGTTCGCAATTCAACCAAACTATATATGCTCTCTGGTAACTCCTTTAATTCTCTATTACCACTTAAGTCAAGTTCTCTTAACTGCACCAAATTCCCAATTTCTCTCCCAATCTCTTCTAGACTGCAGTATGCTAAGGAAAGAGTTCGCAATTCAACCAAACGGCCCATGCTCTCTGGTAACTCCTTTAAGTCTCTATTCACACTTAAATAAAGTTGTCTTAACTGAACCAAATTCCCTATTTGTTGTGGAATCACTTCTAAGGAGCAACTTGTTAGGAAAAGAGATCGCAATTCAACCAATTTACACATGCTATCCGGTAACCGCTTTAATTCTTCATTCTTACTTAAGTCAAGTCGTCTTAACTGATCCAAATTCCCAATTTCTCGTGGAATCTCTGTTAGCTTGCACCATGATAAGAGAAGAGTTTGCAAGAAATAAAGCCTGCATATGATTTCAAGGCCATCCTTTGACAATGTAATATAACTACAATCCAACCATCTCAAGTGAATCAACGTTTCCATTCTTACTGGAAATCTGTCAACTATTAACACCCTAAGGCTTTTCATGCAATCACAAACTTCAAAATTTGTGTCTCTTATATCAATAGGAGGTAGACTCCGATATTCTTGGACATGAGAAACCAATGAAGAATCACAAACTTGACAACTTCTCTCCTTGTCATCATTCTTCCTAAGAAATAGAGCAAAATCATGTACTATATCATGCATTTTACACCATTCTATCTGCTCCCCCGACTCACTTTTCTCAATGTCTTGAAACAATGAACGCATTGCTAAATTGTTCAAGCACTCCCGCCCTTTGACTTCCACTGCGCCGTTTCCACTAACAGAGCCCAGATAACCTTGCGCCATCCACTCTTCTATCAGAGTCTCTGCATGAATTTTGTGATCTTTAGGATAGACGGCACAATATGAAAAACAACGCTTAAGAGCCGGGGACAATTCATTGTAGCTTAAAACCAAATGAGGAAAAAGTTCTACTGTGGCATTCTCCAATTGCCATATTTCACTCTTCTCTACATGTTTCCACCCTTCCAAATCCTTAAACTGCAAATGTTTTCCCAAAACAACTGCAGCGAGAGGCAATCCATTGCACTTGCTAGCTATTTTCTTGCCAACATCCTCAAACTTTCCACATTCCTTCTCACTCTTTCCTGGAAGAGATGTGTCACGCAATAATGACCAACATTCTTCTTCACTAAGCTTATTTGGGTGATACATATCATCGTTTAAGGTACCGACCATCTTAGCTACAGTTTCCTTTCTCGTTGTCACCAAAATTTTACTATCTGCTGCACCACATTGGAGACTGATTTTCAGAGGCTCCCACTCGGTGTTGTCTTCTGTCCAAACATCATCCAGCACAAGAAAAAACTTTTTTCCTGAAATGGATGCTCCTAGCTTTTCTAATACTAGTTCCAATTGGTTGGAATCCGGAGGAATCGATTCTGTTCCAACTTTGTTAACAATTCCTTTTGCAATCCCAGACACGTCAAATGGATCAGAAACACAAATCCATATTCTTAATTCATAACAATCCTTCACTTGAGTATCATTATAAACAAGTTTGGCAAGAGTTGTTTTGCCAAGTCCCCCGGTTCCAACAATAGACAAGATTTGGGTATGACCATCATTAAGCATTAGTTTGCTCACTATGTCTTCTTTTTTCTTATGTATATCCTCCCCATGAACTTTCGTCATGTCAACAAAATGTGTGGATTGCACTCGCCAAGGTGTGGGCACAGGATCAGTTGTAGGCGGAGAGATGACAAAATTAAATTCAGATCTCTCCTTGTAAATCTGTTCAAGCATAGCTTTCACATTTTCTATTTTCTTGGCAATATCACGACGGACAGAAACTTTCTTGAAAGATAAACAAGAAGATCTGATGAAGGAACACCCTATCTTTTGCTTAGGCTCAGGCTCAGCCGAACCTTCCCTCTTATCTCTGAGAAGAGAATAGCTCCATTCATCCAAAATATCCTCCATCTCATAAGCAGTAGCTTCGAGCTTCTTCAACCAACTTTTGACACTTTCATCTTTCACTCCTCTCTTTTCTGCATCATCCAACACCTTTTGGATCGTCTTGAGCTTCTTGGAAAGATAAAGAAGTTCGTCCTTCACGCCTCTCACCAAATTGACTTCATACCGAATCTTATCTTCTAATATAGTTGCAATTCTCCCAACCACTTCTGAAACAATAGCATCTGCCATTTGTGTTTTGGAGCTACTTTTTTTTCTTCCTTTAATTTTCTCCTCTTGGTTTATCCTGGAAATTAATTCAGTGGTTGGATTTAGACAAGTATGTGGGACAAACATTCAGATCTTTTTGTGTTTTAATTAATATAATTGAATTCCTATATTTTCTTAAAGCATATATTCCCTCCGTCCCTTATAATTTGTCACCATTTGATTCGACACTGGTTTTAAGAAATATAATAGAATGTTTTATAATAAAATGTGAGTGGAAATGAGTTTGGAATGTGGGGTCTAATAATGGTAAAAGTGTAAGGCGACAAATTTTTAGGGACATATGAAAGTGGAAATAAGTGACAAATTTTCAAGGATGTAACAAATTCGGTAACGCAACCTTTTCTCAATGGTCGGAAAGTTATGTTACGAACAAAACTGAATAAATGAATGAATCGATGGAGAAGATTCCGGGTGCAGCTTATAGAGAAGATTAACATTTTGAACAAAAATCTCCACCGGCTTTGTAAAATATTGGAGACAAAGAGGCATGAATATCATCGTTCAAGAATGATTGCCAAGAAGATTGAGGAGAAATTGAGATGAAGTTGAACCAAGTTGCAAGAATTTGTATGAGAAGTTTTTGGGGAAAAGGAGTCAAATCAAGAAACTTCAAGAACCACAAGGAAATGACGAAGAAGACGCAAGAATGCAAGTGGTAGAGCTGAAGAAGATTCTCCGATGATAACAATTTGGTTAGATGGAGAAGGGCTTAGCCCAAAATCACCATCAACGGTTCCGAACCAGTGTTGGGTCTGGCTGGACCATTCATTTTGGTTCAGCAATGGATCACTACCATCTATCAAACCTACCTAATATCAAACTGTCCTCTATTTTGGAGTTATCTGATCTAAAATAACTTAGTAGTACTTAAAATGTATGTTCTGACTATGTTTTGTCTTATCTATGTTCTCAATCAAACTGTCCCTAAATATCAAACTAAACAACAACAAGCAAATTGAGAACAATGAAAGATTGAAAATGATAGCGCGACTGACCTGCACAGCTACTATGGTTGTGCGACGGCAAACGGGCGGTAGCCTCACGTTCCATTAATTATATTTTATATTCGCCAAAATCAAAGTCAATCACATGCCCACATGTTCAATTATCACGCTTTCATGCACCCGGAATATATTTGTAAACAAAACATACTCCTAATCACGTGCAGATGTAATCAAATGTAAACTCTATATATTGTACAAACTCTAAATTAGGATCTGAACTATTAGATTTCAAGATTTGATGTCAACGGATGACAAATAACGTCAATAGAAAATTTCAACATAACCTCAACATTTTCAACCGATTGACATTGTGTTGATATTTTATGTTGACGATCATATGTTGACATCAAATCTTAAAATCTAATAATCCAGATCATAGTTTGGGATTTGTAGTAATGCAAATGCATTTTATCACTACCCTTATACATTGTATCTGTTATGTAATGATGTGACTAATATTGTTTCATATGTTTGGTTCATATCAATAAATGTATAGAGGATAATTAAACTTAAACGTTGAGTAGTAAAAAGACATTGGTCTATGGGGTACATGGGACATTTGAAGTCCAAAAAGAAGTAAATTACTAAGAATTGTGAATTAAATAGGTACCTAGCACATACCAGTGCTAGAAATACCACTCAATATTTCGAAAAATGGTTGTTTTTTCCATTTATGCTCGCAAATGTGCTAGAAAATATTTCGAATTTTGCGAGCACAGCCTGGTGCTAGCAAATATAAGAATTGTGAATTAAATAGGTACCTAGAACGAAATAGTACAATAGTTTGAGTAGTAAATAGTTGGTGTTTCTGGTTATGGATGGTAAATCAATGGTTTGAAGCTAGGGTTGACCGGTCCGATTCAAGATTGAACCATTGGTTTCAGTTTAGCCATGCATCACTATTATCATATAATTATGACTATCATTGAATGAATTAACACTAATTTCTATACAAAACAACAATAATAATAAGCAATTGAATTACCAAAATTCCTGCACCTATACTAATATGGTTATACCTAAGGCTCTAAATATAAATAATTCATATTAACACAATATTATTTCAAATTCAGAACAAATAAAATTAAGAACAATAAAGACGGAAAAGAGCAATTAGACAGAGCGACAGACCTTCACGGCTGGTAAGTGGCAGCTACTATGGTTGTGTGGCGGCCGACGGTGACGACGAGCAGGAGGCGCTGCAGCAGACGACGATGTACGTTTTGAAGTTGCTTTTTTTAGGTAAAATTTTTGCGTTAAGCAAATTTAGAGATTAAGTCTAAGAGCTGATTAAATAGGGACTCTGCCATCTACATGAATTTTTTTAATACAGTGGCAGCTGGGAAACAACTCAAACATTAATAAACTAGAGCATCATTATACATTAATTATACCTATATTGATCAAGTAGCCTAAATCAAATTCAACCACATGCCCACATGTTTCATTTGTCAACGCTTTCACCATTAATTAGTATTATATGCCTAGTGCACATATAAATCTCATTTGATAAATTTAATATACATAGAATTTAATTATATGGTTAATAGTCAATTAAATCATGAAGTTTGATCAAATTCTGATCCGTTCTATTCAATTTTAAATTTAAATAGTACACAATTTCAATATTTCTCAGTTGTTCTATCTGTGTACAAAATATTATCTCTAAATGATATTCAAAATGGCATGGTTCATGAAAATAAGTGATTTCTCTTTTCTTTTCTTATTTTGTTAAAAAAAATATCGTTTTGAACATCATTAAATGACAATATCGATAATTTGTGGAGCATATTAAAGGGACAATTGCAAAAATTAAAACTTTGTTATTTAATACCCTTCTATCCCATTAAAAATGAAACATTTTTCCTTTTTAGGTTGTCCCATTAAAAATAAAACGAATACTAAAATGAAAACTACACTCACAACACAACACTATATAAAATCTAGTGCCGAAAAGTAAATATTTCATTTTAAATGAGACGGATGAAATATTAACCTTTTAAATTTAATAGTATGAATCGAAATTTGACTAAAGATTTAATTTACTATTATCCTTTAGTTATACTCCTATTATATTGAACAACTATGGAAAAATCAAATTCAACCACTTGCCCACATGTTTCAAGTGTCAACGCTTCATCATTAACTAAAGTATGCCTAGTGCACATATAAATATCACCAAATAAATTTTGATTTTATTCTGGGAATATATAATACTCCATCTAAATTTATTCTCATCTTTTTTGCTAGAGTGATATTTTTGAAGGCTAACAAAATCTCTAGTGGCCCCCAATTGTTGGTCAGGAAAAACCATACCATAAATTGAAAGAAAAAGAGATTGTCCATTTTCAATCTAGTATTCAGTAATTACTGTAGTTGGTATTCTTTCGTTTATACTGTTGTTTCTAAATTTCCAAATTTAATAAATTAATAGAGTCAAAACTAATTCGAAATAGTAATAATAGAGATTGAGGGTTAGGTGTAATGAAGAATGCTCGACTCTTTGGTACCAAGTCGTCACCATTAATTAATTAGAGCATCGTTATTAGACATTAATTATATTTTACATATACTCATTTCTGTATTGAACATAAATAGGTCAATAGTTGAGAACGTTTAGAACGTGACAACAACCAATTCATCAAAATTAACTAGAGCATCATTAGACACTAATTATAGTACTATATATTATATTAATTTGGTGCTCCAAAATCAAAGTTAATCACATATTCACATGCTAACATGTAAGTGGGGAGAGGTTTGTTAGAATGAGTTCACACTCAGTGTTCTAGAAGGAATAGAAGAAAGAAGCAGCTCTCAAGAATTAGAAACTAGCCGTTGGAAAGTTAGTTAGTTTGTTACAATTCTTGTTTCTTGTTTCTCAGGGAAGAGTCGAACACCCCGATTGTGTGGGGTGGATCCCCCGCCCAACTCTTGAATGTTGTGATAAAAAGGGGGAGCAAAGGGGGGTCGGGGTTGGGGTGGGCCTTTCCCTGGCCCCAAAAAGAGCGGTTTTTGATTTAAAGGGGGATTTGGGAAAAGTTTCCGGGGAAAAAATATATCGAAATTAAAGGGGGTTTGGAAAATTTAAAGGGGACTACAAGATGGCTCTATCAAGATTTGTAAGTGGGTTTTTCCTGGGAAGAAAAATCGATCTCCCGGGATGTTGGGCGAAAGGTTTTAAAATTTTTGCTAAATCAAGGAAAATGTTGTAAGACGGGGACGGAATCATGGAAGGGAAGATCACTTCTTTACTACCCCCCTCTCAAAGGATGGTGAAATTACACCTCGATGGAAATTTAAGGTGGCATGACTGGGCATCCGCAGAGGGGGAAAAAAGAACTAGTAAAGAAAGGGGCGATTCCCCCGAGCAACTATAAGGTTTGGGGGTCCTGGGGGGATCGGGGGGAAAAAAAGAAGGCCTCATATCCCCTGAAAATCATCATTCTCCTCTGACTATATTCTATATCTTTTGGGGCCCTCTCCGT
>NC_062966.1:37952022-37978658 GCF_023119035.1 Salvia hispanica | reverse complement strand
TGCTGCACCTTGGTCTTTTCGCACCTTTTTCTATCTTTTTCTATCATTTATCAACAAACACATTAAAAATACCAAATGTATAACATATGCAATTTAAGAACATAATTTTCATGATTGACATTTAAAACAAGTCAAATCTAGCCCTTAAAAACATGCAAAATCCGTGTTTGTCATTAGCTTTACTCGAATTATGGACTAATCGAAATCAAATTTGATTCACTTACAAATATTTGACTCAAACCATAAATACTCGTATTTCAAACTAGCCAACTAGCTAATCCGGTTAAAAAGAGTATATATTAAATATTAATGTGTATTTGTTTTATTCCTAATATTTCTTCAGGGTCATCTTCTAATGCTTATAGCATCACAATCAAAAATCAAGATCAAATCTCCACCCTTAGATCTTAAAATGAGTGGTTGAGATTAAATCTTACGAATCTCAATAAATAGTAGACAAAATCTCAATACAGTTTTATTGAGATTTCACATGCATTATGTTGAGATTTCACATGCATAATGTTGAGATTTTATATGCATTATATTGAGATTGTTTTATGTATTTGTTGACATGGCATTATATCCACCACTAGATCTTCTAATATTAATATTAATATGTGTATTTGTTTTATTCCTAATAGTTCTTCATTTATAATACATGCATATACTAAACTCGAAAATATTAATTATTTCTCAAATATAAACTTAAAACCAATTAATTACTAGTATAGTATACAAATTTAAAAAAATAAACAAGAACGATATTTGACGAGTCTTGCTGAATGATTTAATATAGTATAGAAATATTTTATGATTATTAATATATTTGTAGTAATTAGAAATTAAAATGGAAGATAGATCTATTTCAATAAAATTTTAAAGTAAATTTTACAATCAAGAATTATATTATAAAACACTATTGATTAAAGAGATTAAAACATTAAAATATAAAACTATCGAAGAGATTAAGTGTGTGATCGTGTGTGATGTTACGTGAGTCGATGCCATATCTCTAACTCAGCTCTTAGTGTTTACTAAAGTTGTTAGTTAATTTCTACTATATTTAAGCAATCCGGTTGAGAAGGAAGATATCGAGTTTTGAGTCGCCGACCAGTTTGAGTAGCTCTACTAAATATATTATTTACACAATTGAAAAAAGCCAAATGATCATGTCATAAATAACAAAACCTAAACCTTGGAGATCACATAACGATCCCTCAAGGCCGGACCTCATTAAAACCTCTATGGCGAAAAACCCTGAGGAAAAAACACCATAAAGGAAAAAGAGTATCCGTCTAATAAAGCAGAAAATAATTATAACAATCCCAAATTCAATCTCAAAAAAAGTAAAACAAACAGAAAGAAATTGCATTATATCTATTGTTCAAGTTGAAGTTTGGGATTATTTTGGGATATGGATCTCCAAGCTGAACCTTCCTTGTCCTCTCCGTATGTTTTTATTAGCTCTGATGAATACCTAATATGCAACTCCAACAAAGACGAGGAGACCTTACGCAGGAGGCGATGTGGCAGCTTCTTCAAACGCGTACATCCCATGATAGTCAATTGTGTGAGACATGACATGATGGAGATGGCCGCAGATTCTTCTTCTTCCTCTGTTATGTCCAGTGCAAAACTCCCTTCCAACCATCTTCAACTCCCTTACACTCTCTATACAGAGAATTTCCAAGAGAGGTAGTATCCCCATAGCCGGCAATGATGACACCTCACTCAAATCACCCAACCGGATTTCTTTTATGAAGTTGAGGGGTGATGACACAAAATCCGGAAGCCTTGAGCCCTTATATCTCTCGATTTCCAGTTTCTTCAAGTTGTAATGTGGCATGACAGCTTCTACTACCTTCATCCACATTGATGATGATGATGATGACTGCTCCATTTCAATTATCGTACTCTCGAAAGATATTTCAAATGTTTCTATTCCAATTTAAATCAAGTCGTCTTAACTGAACCAAATTTTCAATCTCTCGTGGAACCTCTATCAGATCGCACGCTGACAAGAGAAGAGTTTGCAAGAAATAAAGCCTACATACGATTTCGAGGCTATCCTTTGATAATGGAGAGAAACTAAGATCCAACCATCTCAAGTGAATCAGTGTTTCCATTCCCACTGGAGGAAAGTTCATCTCAATTTGCAACACCCTGAGACTTTTCATGCAATCACAAAATTGACAACTTTTTTCTCTCTCATCAAAAGGATCCATATTCCCACTCTAGACTACGATATTTTTGGACATGAGAAGCCAACGAAGGTTCACAAGCTTGACAACTTCTCTCTTTTTCATCATTCTTTCTAAGAAATAGAGCAAAATCATGTATTCATGCATTTTACACCATTCTACTTGCTCACCGGACTCACTTAGCTCAATATCTTGAAACAAAGAACGCATTGCTAAATTCCTCAAGTACTCTCGTCCTTCAAGTTCCACTTCACTAATTCCACAAATAGATCCCAGATAACCTTGCGTCATCCACTCTTCTATCAGAGTCTCCGCATTAATTCGGTGATCTTTAGGATATTTTCTAATACTAGTTCCAATTGGTTGGAATCCGGAGGAATCGATTCTGTTCCAACTTTGTTAACAATTCCTTTTGCAATCCCAGACACGTCAAAAGGATCAGAAACACAAATCCATATTCTTCAAGTCATAACAATCCTTCACTCGTTTATCATTATAAACAAGTTTGGCAAGAGTTGTTTTGCCAAGTCCCCCGGTTCCAACAATAGACAAGATTTGGGTATGACCATCATTAAGCATTAGTTTGCTCACTATGTCTTCTTTTTTCTTATGTATATCCTCCCCATGAACTTTCGTCATGTCAACAAAATGTGTGGATTGCACTCGCCAAGGTGTGGGCACGGGATCAGTTGTAGGCGGAGAGATGACAAAATTAAATTCAGATCTCTCCTTGTAAATCTGTTCAAGCATAGCTTTCACATTTTCTATTTTCTTGGCAATATCACGACGGACAGAAACTTTCTTGAAAGATAAACAAGAAGATCTGATGAAGGAACACCCTATCTTTTGCTTAGGCTCAGGCTCAGCCGAACCTTCCCTCTTATCTCTGAGAAGAGAATAGCTCCATTCATCCAAAATATCCTCCATCTCATAAGCAGTAGCTTCGAGCTTCTTCAACCAACTTTTGACACTTTCATCTTTCACTCCTCTCTTTTCTGCATCATCCAACACCTTTTGGATCGTCTTGAGCTTCTTGGAAAGATAAAGAAGTTCGTCCTTCACGCCTCTCACCAAATTGACTTCATACCGAATCTTATCTTCTAATATAGTTGCAATTCTCCCAACCACTTCTGAAACAATAGCATCCGCCATTTGTGTTTTGGAGCTGCTTTTTTTTCTTCCTTTAATTTTCTCCTCTTGGTTTATCCTGGAAATTAATTCAGTGGTTGGATTTAGACAAGTATGTGGGACAAACATTCAGATCTTTTTGTGTTTTAATTAATATAATTGAATTCCTATATTTTCTTAAAGCATATATTCCCTCCGTCCCTTATAATTTGTCACCATTTGATTCGACACTGGTTTTAAGAAATATAATAGAATGTTTTATAATAAAATGTGAGTGGAAATGAGTTTGGAATGTGGGGTCTAATAATGGTAAAAGTGTAAGGCGACGAATTTTTAGGGACATATGAAAATGGAAATAAGTGACAAATTTTCAAGGATATAACAAATTCGGTAATGCAACCTTTTCTCAATGGTCGGACAGTTATGTTACGAACAAAACCGAATAAATGAATGAATCGATGGAGAAGATTCCGGGTGCAGCTTATAGAGAAGATTAACATTTTGAACAAAAATCTCCACCGGCTTTGTAAAATATTGGAGACAAAGAGGCATGAATATCATCGTTCAAGAATGATTGCCAAGAAGATTGAGGAGAAATTGAGATGAAGTTGAACTAAGTTGCATTGGAGTTGCAAGAATTTGTAAGAGAAGTTTTTGGGGAAAAGGAGTCAAATCAAAAAACTTCCAGAATCACAAGGAAATAACGAAGAAGACGCAAGAATGCAAGTGGTAGAGCTGAAGAAGATTCTCCGATGATAACAATTTGGTTAGATGGAGAAGCGTCAGCTTCATTTCTGTATATCACGACGACAGTGGTGGCCGTAATTCATAGATTCAAGAGTTGAGATATTAGAAATGGGCCACTCATCCTCTTAAAAGGCCTCATCGATAACAAAGAAATTGAAATAGAGCAAGAGTTGGATCGTTGATTTATGAGACAGAGACATCGATAACAAAGAAATTGAAATAGAGCAAGAGTTGGATCGTAGAGATGATTTAGGTGAAGCACAGAGTCCTCACATGACGATCATGCAAGAAATGACACAAGTGAAGAAAAAGTGAAAATATGTTGAAACCAGTGGACTGGCTAGTTGGTGATTTCGGGCTTAGCCCAAAATCACCATCAACGGTTCCGAACCAGTGTTGGGTCTGGCTGGACCATTCATTTTGGTTCAGCAATGGATCACTACCTAATATCAAACTGTCCTCTATTTTGGAGTTATCTGATCTAAAATAACTTAGTACTTAAATGTATGTTCTGACTATGTTTTGTCTTATCTATGTTCTCAATCAAACTGTCCATAAATATCAAACTAAACAACAACAAGCAAATTGAGAACAATGAAAGATTGAAAATGATAGCGCGACTGACCTGCACAGCTACTATGGTTGTGCGACGGCAAACGGGCGGTAGCCTCACGTTCCGTTTTGGGGGTGCCTTTCTTAGGAATAATAACGAAATAGTACAATAGTTTGAGTAGTAAATAGTTGGTGTTTCTGGTTATGGATGGTAAATCAATGGTTTGAAGCTAGGGTTGACCGGTCCGATTCAAGATTGAACCATTGGTTTCAGTTTAGCCATGCATCACTATTATCATATAATTATGACTATCATTGAATGAATTAACACTAATTTCTATACAAAACAACAATAATAATAAGCAATTGAATTACCAAAATTCCTGCACCTATACTAATATGGTTATACCTAAGGCTCTAAATATAAATAATTCATATTAACACAATATTATTTCAAATTCAGAACAAATAAAATTAAGAACAATAAAGACGGAAAAGAGCAATTAGACAGAGCGACAGACCTTCACGGCTGGTAAGTGGCAGCTACTATGGTTGTGTGGCGGCCGACGGTGACGACGAGCAGGAGGCGCTGCAGCAGACGACGATGTACGTTTTGAAGTTGCTTTTTTTAGGTAAAATTTTTGCGTTAGGCAAATTTAGAGATTAAGTCTAAGAGCTGATTAAATAGGGACTCTGCCATCTACATGAATTTTTTTAATACAGTGGCAGCTGGGAAACAACTCAAACATTAATAAACTAGAGCATCATTATACATTAATTATACCTATATTGATCAAGTAGCCTAAATCAAATTCAACCACATGCCCACATGTTTCATTTGTCAACGCTTTCACCATTAATTAGCAGAGTATGCCTAGTGCACATATAAATCTCATTTGATAAATTTAATATACATAGAATTTAATTATATGGTTAATAGTCAATTAAATCATGAAGTTTGATCAAATTCTGATCCGTTCTATTCAATTTTAAATTTAAATAGTACACAATTTCAATATTTCTCAGTTGTTCTATCTGTGTACAAAATATTATCTCTAAATGATATTCAAAATGGCATGGTTCATGAAAATAAGTGATTTCTCTTTTCTTTTCTTATTTTGTTAAAAAAAATATCGTTTTGAACATCATTAAATGACAATATCGATAATTTGTGGAGCATATTAAAGGGACAATTGCAAAAATTAAAACTTTGTTATTTAATACCCTTCTATCCCATTAAAAATGAAACATTTTTCCTTTTTAGGTTGTCCCATTAAAAATAAAACGAATACTAAAATGAAAACTACACTCACAACACAACACTATATAAAATCTAGTGCCGAAAAGTAAATATTTCATTTTAAATGAGACGGATGAAATATTAACCTTTTAAATTTAATAGTATGAATCGAAATTTGACTAAAGATTTAATTTACTATTATCCTTTAGTTATACTCCTATTATATTGAACAACTATGGAAAAATCAAATTCAACCACTTGCCCACATGTTTCAATTGTCAACGCTTCATCATTAATTACTAAAGTATGCCTAGTGCACGTATAAATATCACTAAATAAATTTTATTTTTATTCTATGAATATATAATACTCCATTTAATTTGACGTAAATTTATTCTCATCTTTTTTGCTAGAGTGATATTTTTGAAGGCTAACAAAATCTCTAGTGGCCCAATTGTTCGCCAGGAAAAACCATACCACAAATTGAAATTAGAAAGAGATTGTCCATTTTCATTCTAGTATTTAGTAATTACTGTAGTTGGTATTGTTTCGTTTATACTGTTGTTTCTAAATTTCCAAATTTAATAAATTAATAGAGTCAAAACTAATTCGAAATAGTAATAATAGAGTTTGAGGGTTAGGTGTAATGAAGAGTGCTCGACTCTTTGGTACCAAGTCGTCACCATTAATTAATTAGAGCATCATTAATTAGACATTAATTATATTTTACATATACTCATTTCTGTATTGAACATTAATAGGTCAATAGTTGAGAACGTTTATAACGTGCTAACAACCAATTCATCAACATTAATTAACTAGAGCATCATTAGGCATTAATCATAGTACTATATATTATACTCCCTCCGTTCCATAGTAATAGAGGCATTTCATTTTGCACACTCGTTTTGAAAAAATAATTATAAATAGTCAAAGTGGAGAAAAAATAAAGTAAGAAAACTCGTTTTGAAAAAATAATTATAAATAGTTAAAGTGGAGAAAAAATAAAGTAAGAGAGAGAATATAATAGATAAGACTTTTCTCTATATTATTCTCTATCGTATTTTACTTTTTTTCCACTTTAACTATTTATAATTATTTTTTCAAAACGAGTGTGCAAAATGAAATGCCTCTATTACTATGGAACGGAGGGAGTATTAATTTGGTGCTCCAAAATCAAAGTTAATCACATGCTAACATGTATGTGGGGAGAGGGTTCATATGAGAGCCTAACAACCTTGCTATAATGTATTCTAATCTATCTACATTTTTTTCTAAAATCAAAGTTAATAGATGGTCTGGCCAATGTATCATACCAAAAATGATTTTAGTTTCGATCAACGCCAAAATTGATATAGTATAGAAATTTTTTTATGATTATTAATATATTTGTAGTAATTAAAAGTTAAAATGGAACATAGATCTATTTCGATAAAATTTTAAAAGTAAATTTTACAATCAAGAAATATATTATAAAATACTATTGATGAAAGAGATTAAACATTAATTATAAAATTATCAAAGAGATTAAGTGTGTGATCATGGTTGATGTTATGCGAGTCGGTGCCGTATTGCTAACTCAGCTCTTAGTGTTTACTAAAGTTGTTAGTTAATTTCTACTATATTTAAGCAATCCGGTTGAGAAGGAAGATATCGAGTTTTGAGTCGCCGACCAGTTTGAGTAACTCTACTAAATATATTATTTAGGCAATTGAAAAAAGCCAAATGATCATGTCATAAATAACAAAACCTAAACCTTAGAGATCACATAACGATCCCTTAAGGCCGGAACTCATTAAAACCTCTATAGCGAAAAACCCTGAGGAAAAAACACCATAAAGGAAAAAGAGTATCCGTCTAATAAAGCAGAAAAGAATTATAACAATCTCAAAAAAGGTAAACAAATAGAAAAGCATAAGTATTTGCATGAGACCTATTGCCAAAATTTAAGTTGGGGATTATGTTGGGAAATGGACCTCCAAGCTGAACCTTCCTTGTCCTCTCCGTATGTTTTTACCAAGCTCTGATGAAAACTTAATATCCAACACCTGCAAAGACGAGGAGACCGTATGCAGCAGGCGATGCGGCAGTTTCTTCATACTCTCACAGCTTCTGATAGACAAGTGTGTGAGACATAGCGTGATAGAGATGGCCGCAGATTCTTCTTCTTCCTCCGTTATGTCCTCCCACTCCTCCCATTTGGAGCAGCCATAAAATTTCAGTTCATGAGTTTAGGAAATGCAACAACAACATCATCACATGAAGATGATTCTATTCCTAAAAACTCCCTTCCGACAAACATCAATTGCTTCATAAACCAAATTTCAAGAATTTCCAAGAAAGGTAGTTTCCCCATAGCCGGCAATGATGACACCTCATTCAAATCAGTCAGATGAATCTGTTTTATAGAGTTGAGGGGTGATGACATAAAATCCGGAAGCCTGGAGCCCTTATATCCCCTAATTACGAATGAATTCAAGTTGTGGGGCATGACAGCTTCTACAAACTCCATCCACAATGAAGAAGATGATACTGATGACTGCTCCATTTCATTCATCGCATCCTTGAAATATATTTCAAGTGTTTCGAGTTTTTGAAGGAGCGTCTTTAATTGTGCTCGTCGAGCATCCTCAACCAATTCCTCCATTTCACCCATACTACTACAGTAGATTTCCAGTATCAGAGATCCACTAAGAAGACGGTGTAACTTTTTAAGAAAACCCAACTTGTTGTATTCACTTCCATCTTTGAATATCAGTGCCTTGAATCTTCAAGATTTGCAGTTCAACCATACTACAAATACTCTCTGGTAACTCCATTATTCTCCAATTCCAACTCAAGTCAAGATGTCTTAACTGGGCCAAATTCTCAATTTCATCTTGAATCTCTTCTAGACTGCAGTTTGCTAAGGAAAGAGTTTGCAATTCAACTAACCTATACATGCTCTCTGGTAACTCCTTTAAGTCTCTATTCCAACTTAAATCAAGTCGTCTTAACTGAACCAAATTCCCTATTTGTTGTGGAATCACTTCTAGAGAGCAACGTGCTAAGGAAAGGGATCGCAATTCAACCAATTTACACATGCTATCCGGTAACTGCTTTAATTCTCCATTCCCACTTAAGTCAAGTCGCCTTAACTGACCAAATTCCCAATTTCTTAACTCCTTCAATCCTTTATTCCAACTTAAGTCAAGTTCTCTTAACTGCACCAAATTCCCAATTTCTCCCCGAATCTCTTCTAGACTGCAGTATGCTAAGGAAAGAGTTTGCAATTCAACCAAACGGCCCATGCTCTCTGGTAACTCCTTTAAGTCTCTATTCCAACTTAAATCAAGTCGTCTTAACTGAACCAAATTCCCTATTTGTTGTGGAATCACTTCTAGAGAGCAATTTCTTAAGGAAAGGGATCGCAATTCAACCAATTTACACATGCTATCCGGTAACTGCTTTAATTCTCTATTCTTACTTAAGTCAAGTCGTCTTAACTGCACCAAATTCCCAATTTCTCGTGGAATCTCTTTTAGGCTGCAATATGATAAGAGAAGAGTTTGCAAGAAATAAAGCCTACACATGATTTCAAGGCAACCCTTTGACAATTTACTCCCACTTAAATCCAACCATCTCAAGTGAATCAACGTGTCTATTCCTACGGGAATAGGACTGTCAACTCTATACACCCTAAGGCTTTTCATGCAATCACATACTTGCCAACTTCTCTCTCTTTCGTCAACAGGATCTCTTTCATCAACAGGATCTCTTTCATCAACAGGAGGTCCGTAGTCCCACCACGATAGACTCCGATATTCTTGGACATGAGAAACCAATGAAGAATCACAAACTTGACAACTTTTCTCTTTCTCATCATTCTTCCTAAGAAATAGAGCAAAATCATGTACTATATCATGCATTTTACACCATTCTATCTGCTCCCCCGACTCACTTTTCTCAATGTCTTGAAAAAAACAACGCATTGCTAAATTTTTTATGTTACCTCGCCCTTTGCGTTCCACTGCACCATTTCCACTAACAGAGCCTAGATAACCTTGCGCCATCCACTCTTCTATCAGAGTCTCCGCATGAATTCGGTGATCTTTAGGATAGACGGCACAATATGAAAAACAACGCTTGAGAACAGGGGACAATTCATTGTAGCTCAAAACCAAATGTGGAAAAAGCTTGACTTCCTCGTTATCCAATTGCCATATTTCACTCTTCTCTACATGTCTCCACTCTTCCAAATCCTTGAGCCGCAAAAGTCTCCCCAAAACAACTGCAGCAAGGGGCAATCCCTTACACTTGCTAGCTATTTTCTTGCCCACATTTTCAAATTTTTCACATTCCTCCTTGCTTTTTCCTGCAAGAGATGTGGCACACAATAATGACCAACACTCTTCAGAATTAAGCTCTTTTGGGTAATAGATATCATCTTTTAAGGTACCCATCATCTTTGCCACTCCTTCATTTCTCGTTGTCACCAAAATTTTACTACCTGCAGCACCATATCCGAGATTGATTTTCAGGTCCTTCCATTTGTCTTCGTCTTCTGTCCAAACATCATCAAGGACTAGAATAAACTTTTTTCCTGAAACAGATGCTTTTAGTTTTTGTAATGCCAATTCTTTTTGGTCGTTATTTGGAGGAATCTTTTCCGTCCCCACAAGCTCAACAATATTTTTGGCAACCACAGTTACAACAAAAGGATTTGAGACACATACCCAAATTTTTAACCAATCCTTCTCGAAGTGGGATGGTTAAAAATAAGCTTGGCGAGGGTCGTCTTCCCAAGTCCCCCCGTCCCAACTATAGACAGAATTTGGGTATTACCACCATTAAGCGTCATATTCGCCACTATGTCATCCCTTTTCTTATATATGTCCGACCCATAAACATCGTTGAAGTCAATTGAAGATGTGGATTGTTCTCGGTGAGACTCATGCACTGGCACTGGATCAGTTGTAGGCGGAGATACGTCAAACTTAAAGTCATTTCTCTCCTTGTAAATCTGTTCAAGCCTAGCTTTCACATTTTCTATTTTCTTGGCAATATCACGACGGACTGAAACTTTCTTGAAACCTAAACAAGAAGATCTGATGAAGGAGCACCCTATCTTTTGCTCAGGCTCAGGCTCATGCGAAGCTTCCATCTTATCTTTGAGAAGAGAATAGCTCCATTCATCCAAAATATCCTCCATCTCATAGGCCGTAGCTTCGAGCTTCTTCAACCAACTTTTGACACTTTGATCATTCACTCCTCTCTTTTCTGCATTATCCAACACATTTCGGATCGTCTTGAGCTTCTCGGAGAGATTGAGAAGCTCCTTCTTCACGTCTCTCACCATTTTCACTTCAGACTGAATCTTATCTTCTAACATAGTTGCAATTCTCCCCACCACTTCTGAAATTATAGCATCCGCCATTTATGTTTTTCTTTTCTTCCTTAAATTAACTCCTCCTCTTGATTTATCCTGGAAATCAATTTAATGATTGGATTTAGAAAAGTGACACTACTACCACTGTTCTGGAAAATTATCTAGAACATTAGAGATAAAGAGGCATGAATATCATCGTTCGAAATGATGCTCAAGATTGCCAAGAAGATTGAGAAGAAGTTGAGATTGGAGTAACAAGAATTTGTAAGAGAAGTTTTTGGGGAAATAATGAAGTGGTAGAGCTGAAGAAGATTCTCCCATGATAACAACACATAGTTCTTGGCATACAAAAGTGGATCAAGATGTGACAAGGCTTAGGTGTAACTAAAAATGTATTTCTTAGTCCGAGGAATCATTGATTCTACAGGCTCAAAAGATCAAGAAAGCAAAATGACGAGTACAAAATAGTATTGCAATTGCTGAAAATGGATTGATTCAGAGATAAGGATGGAGTATTTAGCTAGCTGAAAATGGAACTTGTGTTAGAAATTATGATTATTTTTATCTAGTTATGATTATAGTAACGTGTTAATTTTAATAATTTGAAGAGGAGGTCATGGAAGCACTAATATATTGAAAACCCCAAAACGACAGAGGGCGAAGCGCCTCGTGCACACTACGCGACTCTTGAGGTCGGTCGGGTTATTAAAAAAACTTCACAGATTTTGGAGAAGCGTCAGCTTCGATTTGGTAACACGGCGACATTGGTGGTGGCCATGATTCACAGATTTTGCTTCGATATGATTTGGAATAAAGTATTAAGTCACGTACACTATAATTTAGAGACCTAATTAATTGGCTATTCGATGATTCACGGATGAAAATAAGTGGATAAAATAGTTGGCATTTGTCCAACACCTTGGTCAATGGTTTCGAGCCGGGGTTGACCGGCCCGATTGAAGGTTGAACCATTGGTTTCAGATTGAATGGATCAACACTAATTACTATATGAAAAACAGCAATAATAAGCAATTGAATAACCAAAATTCTTGCATCTATACTCTTATCCATATGGTTATATTATACCTAAGGCTCTAAATATAATCTTTAATATTAACACGTGATAGAGTTGGTTAGGAATTAATGCCCCACGTTCCCATCTACACTCCCTGTTGAGTGTTGACATCGAGCACAGCTCATCAACAAACAGCTCAACAAATTCCAATATTATATTACATAAAATAGATATCAAGTCATGTTTATATTTTTAAAAATGGGTAATTTTTGTTGAGTTTGTTAAACTCATTTCCTCCCTCAGTCCCCCATAATTTTACCCAGTATTTCATTTTAGGTCGTCCCACATAATTTTACCCATTTCACTTTTACCATTTTTGGTAGTGGACCCTATATTCCACTAACTCATTCCTACTCACATTTTATTATAAAATTAATACTTTAAAAGTAGGACCCACATCTCACCAACTATTTCAACTCACTTTCTATTACATTTCTTAAATCCTTGTCGAGTCAAAGTGTGTAAAATTATAGGAGACGGAGGGAGTACTTTATAATTAAGATATTAAAATATTGTCACCACCGCCTTTGGAGAAGGATCTGGAGTTGCCGAGAAAATCACCTTAGTCACAACATATTTGCTATATTAAATAATTAAAGAATTGGATAGAAGTATCCAGCTCCTTGTAACCGACTTAGCATTTAAAATGGATAAGTATAAACTAATCTAGAGAGATAATTAGCAATATTATATTTAGAAAGAAGATAGCTAGAATTCTCTAGGTGTGGTAATGTCGGTTAAGAACCGACTTAGACTTTCTATATATATTGGCACTTGGCCATTTTGTAGTACGAGAAAAATGAGGAAAGAAAAGAAGTGAGTGAAAATTAGAGAGAAAGAGCCGTAGCTCAAGTGAGGAAGAGAGAAAGATTTGTAGTGCTATAGCACTTTTTTTTATGTATTTTGTAATCATTTTTTATGAGAAGCTTATAAATATTCATTCTTCATATTTTATCTTTGTTGAGTGTTCCTATATTTTGTGCGTCAAATATCCAACAATTTTTACTGAGTCTTTTAATTTGTTCTTTAAACTAATGATCCTTGAGTAGATCAATGATCTCTTTCTTATGCTGAGTGGACAACGTAACAGCTAATTATTCACTCTCCATATTCAAAAGCTTGATGTTATTATTTCAAATGCAATAATATTTTGAGCTAAAATGACTTTCATACATACATATGCAATTTCCATATCAAAAAAGTTAATTAGAGCTTGTAGTTTTATAATCAATAATGTTGAACTATTGCAAAATTAGTGGGAAGGCCTTTGGCGCCACTGATTTTCCATGTTGATATGTGGCCTTAATATCATTATCAGGCACATATAGTTGGGCTGCTTTTGCTAAAATTATACTCATTCCGTCCGAAATTTTTCTATTTTTTTTTTAATTTTTGATAAATGAACTTCACTCTCAATTAACTCTTTACACTCAAGTTCTATTATAAAACTATAAATAGAATTCATATTCCTCTAATTTTTTCAACTCACTTTTCTTCACATTTCTTTAAACTCGTGTTGAGCAGTGACGTATTCACCATAGAACAAGGGGGTACAACTGTACCCTCAAAATAGAATACTAATACTATGTATCGAGATGATTTTATTAAAATCCTCTTTGGTCTAGTGGTTCTCCTACCTGTCTTCACAGCAGAGGTTCTGAGTTTGAACCTCATTAGTGCAAATTTTGATTTCTTTACCTTTCTTGCGTATATCATACTACTTATTTCAGTTATTTTTTGTTTTAGTTTTGTTAATATAATTTGTTTACTTATTTCATGTTTTATTTATTCAGAGAATTAAAAAGTTCTACAGCCTTTTACTTCTTTTTCTGTCTTTTTTATTAGAATAAATGAATTTACTTTATTTTATTTACTTGTATTCAAACAATTAGAAGAATAGGTGCTATTACTTTTTTTATTTGTTAAAACAGTTGAAAAAATAAATCTATACATTGATCAAATTCTCAAATAATCAATAAATTACTTTAAACCTATTTTATCTATTGTGCAGCAATTATACTCACGTAGTATATAAAACATTTACAACTAGTAAAATATCTAAACTTTTTAAAAATAATTGACATTTTGCTTAAATTATTTATTTCCACATGTTTCAATTCTAAGATCTGTTAATCTATTGAAAAATAAATAAAAAATTTACTCAAATATTTTATACCAAATATAATTTATTTCCTAGTTATATAATTTATGTCTATATAAGACATTGGTATTTAAAAGAACAGATAGGATTGTTTGGATTTTTGAACTTCCATAATTGTTTTCCGTATCCCCGAATCAAAAATCCTGGATTCGCCACAATACATAAAGTCGAACCAACACTAGGATCCTTAGAATATAAATAGGCGCTGAATTGATCAATAAAGGAGACAAGAATTACGCCTACTTCCTTCTCTTTTTTCTCTCTATTTCTCAACCCTAAGCGGTCCACAGGATTCCGCCTCCCGGGACTTCTCTCTTCTCAGTTTCGACCTACGTTGAGAAGAAGACTCTTAACAAACTGGTGCTTTCACCGAACTCATGGATATTATTACTTCGGAGGTCCGACGTTCGACGGTAAGCGACATGAGCGTTTCAGCTGGATCGGGTAATGTGGCGCCGACGCCCATAGCAACGATGTTCGAGCACATTCTGGCTTCTCTAGCACGGTTCGAAACGCGAATGGATGATTTTGATCGCCGATTGGTTCCGCCGCGTTCGGGTATGACCCATAGCCTTGGTCTTCTTTCGCATTGGTTTACCGACTCTCTGCCGCAATCGCTGCCGAATTCAATCCCTACGCAGTCAGCGGTGACCAGTATACCGCCTCCTCCACGTTCGTCGTGGGAGCGGTCGGGGTCAGGGACGGGAATTGGTGGAGGAAACCTCACAGTCGTTCTGCCTTGCCGCCGTTTCCAATGCCGAGTTTGTTGGGGAGTTTTGGGTCTGGTTCGCAGGCTAGTACGGGCCCGCTGACATCGTGGGATCCTCCGGGGTTCACGCAGGGGGTGACGCTGCCGTCAGGACGTCAGCAGACTTCGTGGGACAACCCGATGTGGCACAATCAAGGAGGTCAGTGAGCATGGGAACAGCCGCGGGATGTCAAGATGAAACCACCGCGCTTCAATGGCTCAGACGGCGTGAACTGGATTGCTCGGGTCAAGTATTATTTCGATCATCTTATGATGCCGGAAGCTTACCGCCTTCATTATGCAGTGATGCTTTTTGAACAACAAGCGGCAGAGTAGGTGTTTAATTATCGTGCCAGCAACCCGATTGTACTCTTGGAGGACGTGCAGCGACGTTTTGACCCGCAGAGTTTCGAGGATTATTTGGGCTTGATCGCTAAACTGGTACAAACGGGTTCCCTAGCAGACTACAACGCGACCTTTGAGTCGATGCGGAACCGAATCCCCAATATCCCAGAGTATACTTTTCTACCCATTTACATCGCCGGACTCCAGCAACCGGTTCGAAGTCAGGTCAAGCATAGCCACCCGCGATCAGTAGCGGCGGCGATGGCATTCACCATTGAGTTCGATTGCAGTGTTGAAAAGCCAGCGGCACAACCGGGACCTCAACGCCAAAATTGGCCTCCCAGGGACCAAAAAGGAACCCCAGCGGCGGGTCCTCTGCAGCAGCAACCCCAATCACAGGTAGTAACCAGAACGGTTTACGCAAGGGGTCTCGACTATTCTAAGTTTCCGGTCATCCACTTGACGGCAACACAACGGGCAGATCGCACCCGTCGCGGGCTGTGTGTGTATTGCGAGGAGAAATGGGTGCAAGGACATGCTTGCAAACGACCTTTTTTGGCGTATATGGTTGCGGAGGATGGTGAGGAGATGGAAGAGACAGACACGCCCACGGAGCATCAGGAGCCGGAGCTGATCACGGCTGACCTCTCGCACATACATGCTATGGAAGGGCGTCAGCGGCCGGAGGCTATGGTATTCAAGGGGACGATTGGCGCCAACCAGGTGGTTATTTTTGTGGATACAGGTAGTTCCCATGACTTTTTGCATCCTCGTGTGGCGCAGAAATTGTCCCTTCCCTTAACTGCGATTAAACCGTTTCGAGTCTATGTGGGTAACGGCGAGTCACTGGTTTGCTTACACGCTAGCATGTAGACCCGTGTTGTGATTCAGTCGCAGATATTTTTGATTGACTTACATATACTCCCTGTTCATGGACCGGATGTAATACTCGGATTGGCATGGCTGAAATCGTTGAGGCGAGTGACGAGTGATTTTGTAGACGGAAATTTGGAGTTTATACGCAATGGGATCCCGATTCGCTTGAAGGTAGCTGCTCCAGTTGTCCAGCCAACCTCTCTCAAGGTGGTTGCGCGGTTGCTGACTTTGAAGGGAGCGGCGGAGTTATTTGAGATGATCACGGTGGCCGGAGTTGAGGACCTCAATACCACGGCTGACCCACCCCAATTTTCTGATGATCTGGATCCCATGATATTAGCAGTTTTGCATTCGCATGAAGCAGTTTTTCGCACCCCACCGGGTGTGCCGCCGCCTCGTCCCTTTGATCACCGCATTCATTTGCTGCCAAACTCCAAACCAGTCAATGTGCGTCCTTATAGATATCCCTACTTCCAGAAGAATGAAATTGACAAGCAGGTTAAGGAGATGTTAGCCTCGGGGGTTATCCGGCCGAGTCATAGTTCGTTCTCCTCGCCAATGTTACTCATCCGGAAAAAGGATGGATCCTTTCGGTTCTACATTGACTACAGGGCCTTGAATACAACCACGGTGCCAGATCACTTCCCTATCCCGACTTCGGATGAATTGTTTGATGAGTTGGGAGCAGCCCGTTTTATCACCAAGCTTGACCTACGCTCCGAGTACCATCAGATTCGGATGCATGCGGATGAAGTTTTCAAAACAGCGTTTCGGACTCACTATGGCCATTTCGAGTTCTTGGTCATGCCGTTTGGCTTGACTAACGCCCCTTCGACGTTCCCATCTGCCATGAACATTATCTTTCGGCCGTTGCTGCGCCTCTTTGTTATCGTCTTTTTTGACGATATTCTGGTCTACAGCCCCACCTTAGAGTCCCATGTTCACCATTTACACGAGGTACTCACGATTTTGAAGGCTAACTTCTTTTTTGTTAAATTGTCCAAGTGTACTTTTTGCAGCACGACGGTAGAGTACTTGGGACATCTGATATCCGCGGGCCAGCTAAAAGCCGACCCAGAGAAAATCGCGGCTATGGTTGCGTGGCCCGCCCCGTCATCCGTCAAACAATTACGCGGATTTTTTGGCCTCACAGGATATTATAGGCGTTTTGTGGCGAACTACGCTACAATTGCAGGGCCACTGACCGAGCTCCTTAAGAAGGACGCTTTTACTTGGTCTGCCGCTGCAGAAGACAGTTTTCAGGCGCTTAAAACCGCAATGACATCAGCACCAGTGCTCAGATTGCCGGATTATTCTAAGGTATTTTGTATAGAGACGGATGCTTCGGATTTTGGTGTAGGTGCGGTGCTCCTTCGGATTTTAGCAGAAAATTGGGTCCCCGCCGGCGAGTGTCATCGACGTACCATAAGGATTTGTATGCGATAGTTGAGGGGGTGCAGAAATGGCGCCAGTACTTGCTGGGGCGAGAATTCATGATTCGGAGTGATCAGCGGAGTTTAAAAGAATTATTGCAGCAGATTATCCAAACCCCGGATCAACAATTCTATGCTAAGAAGCTGATGGGTTATAAGTTTCATATCGAGTTTAAGACCGGGACATCCAATAAAGTTGCGGATGCGTTATCACGACGTGATATGGTGCCGGGCGATGGCGAGGCTGACCGCGAACTCACGGAGGCGGCGCTGCGAGCGCTAGTGGCACATCTAGTGCCAGACCTTTTGGAGAGGTTGCGCGCGGAGACGGAGACGCTGGACGAGCTGGGAACTTGAGCAGCTTGATGTCAAAATGGCTAGGAGTTCCATTAGAGTGCTCTTGGCAGTAGCAGCTAGGAGGAACTGGGAACTTGAGCAGCTTGATGTCAAAACGGCCTTTCTGAATGGGGATTTAGAGGAGACAATATACATGGCTCAGCCCCAAGGTTTTGAGGTGCCTGGGTCAGAACAAAAGGTGTGTTTACTCAAGAAATCCTTGTATGGCCTCAAGCAGAGCAGTAGACAGTGGTACCTGAAATTTGGTGAGAATCTGTCAAAGCTGGGGTTTTCTAGGTCCTTGTATGATAGTTGTGTATTTGTGAAAAGGGAGAGAACAAGGAGCCCATTTACCTTTTGTTGTATGTAGATGATATGCTGATATCAGGCCAAGATGTCAGAGAAATCAGAAAGGTGAAAGAGCAACTGAGAGCAAGCTTTGAAATGAAGGATCTTGGTGCAGCAAAGAGGATCCTAGGCATGGATATAGTCAGGATAGAAGTGAAAGGAAGCTGTGGATGTTGCAAACTTACTACATCCAGAGAACTTTAAAGAGGTTCAAAGTAGACAACATGAAGAGCACCTCTACACCACTGGCAGTGCACTTCAAGCTGTCTAAAGATCAAAAGGTAAAATCAGAGGCTGAAATGAGAGAAATGGAGCTGATTCCTTATTCCAATATTGTTGGCAGCATGATGTATATGATGATTTGCACAAGGCCAGACCTGGCTCATGCTATTAGTGCTACCAGCAGATACATGGTGGACTATGGGAAGCAACATTGGAGTGCTCTGAAGTGGATAATGAGATATCTAAAGGGAGCAGATAATCTGAGAATTGAGTTCAATACAGAAGGCACAGTTGATAAGGAGGCTTTAGTTGGGTTTTGTGACTCGGACTATGCTGCCAATATTGACACAAGAAGGTCCCAAACAGGTTATGTCTTTACCTTGTTTGGATTGTTGTATGTTGGAAGTCCAGCTTGCAAAGTGTAGTGGCTCTCTCCACAACCGAAGCTGAGTATATGGCCCTCACTTCAGCAGTAAGGAAAGTAAATGGTTGTTGGGGCTAGTCTCGGAGTTTGGGATAGAACAAAAGGGAGTCACAATCTACTCTGACAATAATGGAGCCATCTTCTTGGCTCGACATCAGACCTTCCATGAACGTAGTAAACATATCGATGTGAGGTTGCACTTCATAAGGGATGAGGTGGAGAGTGGCAGAGTCATGGTGAAGAAAATTGATACTGCCCATAACCCGGCTGATATGCTCACTAAACCATTGAGCAAGGAGAAGTTTGAGTACTGCTGTAGGTTGGTGAATCTGCAGAGTGATGATGGATAATTCAATGTTGAATCTTGCTACATTTCGTCCAAGGTGGAGATTGTTGCATGGTATGGCCGAGTATAGCAAGATGGGGTGCATGGGAGTAGAGGTGAAGGCTCAAGTAGAGAACCAAGATATAAGCTGGATAGTTAGTTGAAAATAGATCCGTTGTTTGAAACGGTTGAAACAAGATCAAGTGAAGATCCTTTTCACTTTATGCGTGTTGTATAAAAGCAGTAGCTTCATTGAATGAGAATAAGTTTTCCTTCTCTTCAAGAACTATCTTCCTCAATAGAACACACACACTAATCTCACACACTCATTCATACTCTCTGTTAGATTCAACGGGTGTTATGTAAACTATCTTGCCTTATAGGTTTGGTGTTTCATATACAATTTTTTAGTTTAATAACTACAAAAAAAAAAGCAAAATAGTGACGGAACTCAATAACTCGACAACTAGTGATAGAATTAGTGACTGAAACATGTCAGTCACTAATTAGTGACAGAGTATTCCGTCACTAATGCGAAACGGTCGCCATGATTGCTGTCACAATAACTTTAGTGACGGAAATTCCATCACTAAAGCTTTTTAGGACAAGTTCATTATTGACGGATCTACCAAAACATGATCTGTCACTAATCTATTAATGAAGAAATTTCACTGTTTAGTGGCGGATATTTCCGTCACTAATTGGCGAATTTTTTGTAATATAGTTCATTTTCTTATGAGTTATTATTTGGACATCGAAGGGTCGATGCTAATTACTAGTACAAAATAAAACGACTATATGCAATTGAGTAACCAACAAGAAATTGATTAACCAAATTCTTGCATAAATCGCAACGAGGTCATTGCAATGCTCTAACTAAGGTTCTAAATTTTGTCTCTAACATTCAACACACTACTTGAAATTCAATTCTAATAAAACTTAGAACAATAGTGATGAGTGACTAACCTGCTCGGCTTATGGCTGTGTGACTGGTCTACGGGGACGATGGCGGGAGGCAATGGGGCGGACGACTACGTTAGGCAGCCTCACGCTGCGGGCTAGCTGAGCTGTGTATGGAGGTGCGACAAATAACCTTTTATATATAAAAAAAAAATCATATTTTAATAATCAGTCGAATTTATCACATGACACTTCCAATATTAGCTTAAATTTGGAGGCCAATTATAAAATCTGTTATGATCGAATAGTTCATATGGAAAAATCGTGTTGAGAGAAAACTTTGAAGAAAAAATGAATATAATATAAAATTACAATTTTGTCACAAATTTAAATAAAAAAAGGTAAAAGTTAAAATTCAGATACAATACGATAAACTTAGTACAATGAAGACTAAAAAACCAAGATTCAAAGGAAAAATCATAAAATATCGAAAATTCGTACCTAACTGACAAATGACCTTCTTTTAGAATAACATTGTTTCAATGATCGATCAAATTTGTTAGTTCATGACACTTTAAATGGATTCTAACAAAATCTCTTATCGAAAAATCATACTACCATAAATTGTGAGAAAACGGAAAGAGGGTGTCCATTGCAGTTGTCTCCGATTATTTTATAAAATTTAAAGAAGAAGGTAAATTAAATGTTTTTTTAACTAATGTATGGATAGTATTAAAAAGTTAATTACAAATTAAAAAATCATCAAAAAGTATAATAATAATAATCTCATAAAACAAACGCCCTTTCAATTTTGGTCGTCCCACAGAAACAGTCAAGTTTTATTTTTTTTATAATTTTTTCTCTTTAATAAGGGGAGTCTCGTTCTTTACTAAAATTACTCCAATTATATTTTCTTTTTATTCATAAAAAGTGTGTAATATTAAAAGGATCTGTATATTGTTAATGGACGAGTGTATGTTAAAGTACTTGAAGTACTTCAATTCATAACTAAGACCAATCTTGAACTATTAGATTTAAAATGAGTGGATAAGATTAAAGCTCACGAATTTCAATAAATAGTAGACAAAATATCAATAAAAGTGTAAGATAGACAATATGAAAATATCAACATAGTGTATTACAAATATCACACAATGATATAAGAATTTCAACACAAGTATCCGAAAATATCAACACAGTTTTATTGATACTTTACATGCATTATATTGAAATTTTTTGATCAATTTATTTATATAAAATCTATTTATCAACATATATAAAAATTGAAAAATAAATTATAAAAATTCATCATCCGATCATTGTCGGAACATATGCAATTCGGATCTAGTTAGAATCCTTACAAAGTTATCTTTAATCATTTTTAGAAAAAAAATATTTTAAATCGAAAGAAATACGTAAATTTAAAGTTTTAAGATCGTTTTGAGAAGAGAGAAAGTCGTAGTTTTAATTACCATCATAGAATTGACATTAATATTCTTTAAATTGATTTACTAATTATTTACATTCAATAAGTTATTCATTTAACATTATTTTAACCACCACATCTCTTAATCGCTAAGAATTAATTTTAATTTATGATTGTTAATTAGTTATCAATTGATCACCACCCATCTCTCACGTGTGAATATAAATGACATAATTAAAGAAATAGATATAAAGAATAAAAAAAATAGCTTAATATTTAAAATTAATAACTTAATCTTCGTATACATTGTGAAAGAATAACACATCCACAAATTCAGGCAGTCATAAATACCTTGGTGTCACAAATATAAATAAAAATGGTAAAAATAAAATTCAAATGCAATAAATATAGAACAATGAAGATTGAAAAGAGTGGTGAGAGAGATCGTGAATTACCTGCTATGGGCAGTGTGATGGCCGACGACGGGAGGCGATGGGGCTAGAGTTTAGTGTCTGAATGGATGTCCGACTCTGAGGGGTGAGCCAAAGCCAAAGTAAAATAAGCATAAAGAATGAAAATAAAATACTCCCTCCATCCCACAATATTTGTCACTCTTAGTGGTGGTACGAGTTTTAAGAAATGTAAAGAAAAGTTGGTTGGAAAAGTTAATTGAATGTGAGATCCACTTTTTATATTGGTTTTATAATAAAATGTGAGTGAATTGTTACTGTTTATAGTAAAAATGAAATGTGACAGTTATTGTGAGACGGACCAAAATGAAAAAGAAAAACAATTATTGTGGGACGGAGGGAGTAGCTTATTAATCAAAATTAATAACTTTATCTTTGTATACATTGTGCAACAAATTCAGGTAGCCCATAAATATCTTCTTTGTCACAATTTTAAAATGAAAAAAGGTCAAAAATAGAGTGAAAATAGTAGTGACATATATAGCATTACTTAACTGCACTGTGGCTGTGTGATGGCCAATCGCCGGGGACGATGACGGGAGCAATGGGGCGGACGACTCACGGTGCAGGATAGAGGGCTGTATGGATGTGTGATTCTGAGTGATGGAGCTGCTTTTTTTAGGTTTGAGTTTTAATAATGTGGAATGAACAAGCTAGGATGACTATGTGCCTTTTTTAAGTCAATTAATACAAAGATTGGTGAGAAGCCAAGAATTGTCAAAATGATTGGGCGATTAAATTTGGAGCTACATTGAAATTTCTAAGGCATTGTATGGCAACTGTATGACAGCTGACGTGGACAATGACCGCGCGGTGGCCTCACACGCCGGACGATCGTTGCTTTTTGACAATTAAACTGAGCCAATTAAAACTATTCTAATAACGATAATAATAGTGATAATGTTTGAGTTGGGAGGAATGAACAAAGGAACCAACCAATTCTTATCAACATTCTTATCTTGAGGTAGTGCCCTCAACCAACCAATTAATATTAACATTATTGATGAAAATGACATTATTTGAAAAGTAGTCACACAGAAAAAAATTAAAACTATATATTATTATTAAAATTAAAAACTTAATTTAATTTGTATAAGATGGGGTGGGCTTAATATAAGAGGCCCATAAAGTTGGGCTGCTTTTGCTATTGATTGGGCTTTTTAAGGTGGCCCAGTACCGTGATTGTGCGAATCTCTTTTAGATTCGTGATAGGCTAATCTTAATCTCTGCCTTCATTAGTTGCTTTTTGAATGTGTTTTTTAGCATTCTCGAGTTTCATTTTGAATTTCATATGCCAAGAAGAAATTATTCCAAATAAATTTATATGCCTTCTGCCCATTAACTGAAATGCATCTGTGATTTATATTCAAGGAACATAATTTTGTTATGCGTACAATCAGTTCGACGAAATGTCCCAGAAGCGTTTTGTGAGTGAGTATTCGAAAACTCACTCACAATGTTTGTCGAGATGACGAGAAGAGTTTTCCCCTTTGGGCCGTCGATAAAGCCCAATTTTCGAACGGATTTGTGTACAACAGCAACACACTATTCCGGGCCGTTATTTTAATGGGGGCGTTTGGGCTGATTATTGGGCCTTTTATGAGTAATTTTATATTAAGATATTAGGCGAGTTCCAAACCTTTTTTTAATTATATTTATAATGTTAATTCTAATAGTAAGAGATTGATTTCCAAACATTTTAATAAATGGTTCCTAATAATTAAATATTATAAGAACGGTATTTGTAGTAATTTATAAATTAAAATGGAACATAGATCTATTCTGATAAAATTTGAAGTAAATTTTACAATTACGAATAATTTGTTATAAATTTGAATTATCCAATTTATTTATTAGTGTTTATTATAAATGTCTAAAAAGTAATATTTATATGAATTGAAAGGTTAATTCTATTATATATTTTTATTTACTTAGACAAATTGTTGAGTGCACACACACTAATTATAGTATTAAATGTGATGAAATAGAAAGTTCAAACAATATGATTCACCAGATTCACCTATATCCATAACACACAGCCTACAATAAACTGTAAATACAATTGAAGTAAAAGCATATATCAATCAGGGGAAAAATTCCAACAATCCACTAAAAATTATTCATGTAATGAGACACTCCGAAGAAGTAAACATGCTCTACACATTAATATGTCTAACATTAACATACATAAAAGCGAGATATATTTAGAGGCGTAGTTAACGGTTTCATTCAAACACAAAATTACGGAATCCGAGCTACAATTCAACAGAAAATCAATTACCTCGACAGAGTAATTAACCCAACCATATCAGCAACAAAAATACATGAGCTAAATACGGATAATTCAATTCAATTGAAATAATCGATTAGCTACCTTGAGTAGTGGATTTTGAGATATTGCGATTGAGGAGATCTGAAATGGAGATTTTCGTGGTTTTTTTGGCTGAAGTTGAAGGCGATGCCGCCGTCAGAGCTTCTGGCTTCTTCGGATAAGTGCGCTGGCGGTTGTAAGGGAGGCGCTGTTCAGTGTCGACAGAGGAAGCTCGAACGGTGGATGATAGCGAAAATATTGGCAGCGCCACCGCCATTGGAATTTTCCGGCGAAATTATATCCAGCTGCGTTTGCTTTTTGCGGAAGGATATTTATCTACTAGTGAGATTTTAGGCGAGTTCCAAACCTTTTCATTAAAATTATTTTTATAATGTTAATTTTAGTAAGAGAAATGGGATTTAATACCAATTTTCAAACATTATACTCCCTCCGTTCCATAGTAATAGGAGCGTTTTTCCATTTCCGTCTGTTCCATAGTAATAGAGTCATTTCTTTTTTTAAGTAAAAGTCAACACATTTTTCCATACCTACTTTACTCTCTTTTACTTTTTCTCTCTTCATCTCTCTACCTTTTTCATTTTCCACTTTATTCTCTCTTTACTTAACTCACCTAACACAATTTTTCTTAATCTCCGTGCCGAAAAGTTTTGCCTCCATTACTATAGAAATACAAATTTTTGAAATATTCGTATTTGGAAGAGCAAATTAGATTAAAAGCTTTATATTAAAATTAGTACTCCCTCCGTCCCATAAAAATTGAGACAAAACTTTTAGACACGAAGATTAAGAATTATATTAAATAAATAGGAGAGATGAGAAAAGTAGGAAAACTAAGTAAATGATAGAATAAAGTAAGAGTGATTAGATGTTTTGTCTTTTGTTAAAAAAGGAAATGACTCAACTTTGTTGGGACGAACTAAAAAAGAATACAACAACTTTTATGGGACGGAGGGAGTATATGTATTCTATTTATTCCTAATGTTTCATTTATGATACAGACATATACTAAAATCGAAAATATTAATTATTTAACAAACATAAACATAAAACCAATTAATTATTATTAGTGTACAAATTTAAAAAATAATTTGACAAGAACGATATTTGATGAATCTTGCTGAATAATTTAATATATATAAAAATATGTTATGATAAATAAAATTTCACCGTAGAAAATTGAACAAATAAATTTACTGTAATTTTTCACAAGACTAAATTAATCTCTGCCTTCATTAGTTGATTTTTGAATGTGTTTTTTAACATTTCTTGAGTTTCATTTTGAATTTCGTCAAAATGCCAAGAAGAAATTATTCCAAATAAATTTATATGGCAGTTCATTAACTGAAATGCATCTGTGATTTATATTCAAGAAACAAAATCTTGTTGTGCGCATATGACTTTTACGAAATTCCTTATGAGCATTTTGTGAATGAGGATTCTATAAGATGCCCATACAATGTTTGTCGAAATGCCGACAAGAGTTTTCCCTTTTGGGCCGTCGATAAAGCCCAATTTTCGGAACGGATTTGTGTACAACAGCAACACACTATTCCGGGCCGTTATTTTAATGGGGCTTTTGGGCTGATTATTGGGTCTTATTTAAGTAATTTTATAGTATATTAGATATTAGGCAAGTTCCAAACCTTTTAAATTTTATTTATAATGTTAATTCCAATAGTAAGAGATTGATTTCCAAACATTTTAATAAATGGTTCCTAATAATTAAATATTAGCACATAAAATAACAATCGGGTTAACCTATTAAATTTTAAGTTAGCTGATGCCCTATTTATTAGCACTAAAAATACCTGCAAGTTTACAGGGTACATATAGTATAGCTAAAGGTCAGTACCGGGATATCGAACTCAGGGAATAAGATTGCAACTGGCTATCATATACTAAGCATCATATACTATCTAGAGACGCGAAGATTTTGGGTTTTGGATTTATAAACTAGGCAAAAATAAATAAACAAAAAA